>NC_083630.1:16206611-16414111 GCF_963584025.1 Labrus mixtus | reverse complement strand
AACTTTCTCTAATACACATGTTTTATGAGACAAATTCTAATCTTGTTAAAAATTATTTTGATCTTGATACAGTTACATTAAACCCACTCATTTTACTTAGCCTTGAAAAATATCTGGTACTGTAATACACACTAATCCAGTCTAGTCTAGTCAGATTTAATGTAGTCTAGTCTAATCTAATTTTATCTAACCTAATCTAATTTAGCCTAGTTTTATCCCAATCTAGTCCAATCTAGTTTAGTCCAGATTTATTTTATTTGATCTAATCAAATCAATTAAACATCTTGTGAAATCTGGTTTAGTATGGTCTAGTCTATTATTCTATTCTAGTCCAACCTGGTCCAGTCTAAATCAAGACTAACATAATGAAATAATCATCTAGTCTAGTCCAACCTGGTCCAGTCTAAATCAAGACTAACATAATGAAATAATCATCTAGTCTAGTCTAGTATGGTTGAGTCTATTTTACTCTTATCTATTTCACTAGTCTAGACGAGACTTGTCCAGTCCAGGCTAATGCAATCTGGGTCTAACCTGTTCTTGTCTGAACCAAGAGAATACTCTAGAATTGATAAACAGAGAAGGAATAGACTTGAACTTATTCAAAAATTATAAATAAAAAAGGTGGATGTCTGACACCGTGCTGGAGCTCCACACGGATGGTTAAAAGACGTTTGGTTGACGTTTCCAGACAGCAAACGTGAACTTTAGGTCAGTGTGCTGCTCTGAGTGTTTTCCAATGAGACAGTTGGAGAAAATCCTTCTGGCTGTGATTCTGTTTAATGTCTCCTCAGTGACACAGCAGCTCCTGAAATAGAAGCTAAACCATCGAGGCGGGTCACTTAGCTGTTAGCATCGCAGCACAGAGCAGGCTGGCTGCAAACCAGGGCTTTGATCACAGCTAACTGTGTGTGTGTGTGTGTGTGTGTGTGTGTGTGTGTGTGTGTGTGTATGTGTGTGTGGTCACATTAATAACAGACTCGTCTCCAATGTGTAATCATTAGAACATCTCAACTACCCTGATTACCGAGCACTCCTAAGGACACACACACACACACACACTCAGTGTGCTGATGAGTGTTCACACCAGCCTGATCCTGATACACTCGTTCAAAGTTACAGAGAAAAACATTCATCAACATTCCCGCTCAGAGTCATCAGGTCAGGAAATAAAACCACCGCAGAGTTTGAGAGACGTCCAGTAAATCTGCTCCTAACCCTTTGAACTTCTAACCCTGGACTTCTTTAGCTCAGGATTCACACCCTGGAGTTACAGGCTTATAGAGTTATCACCACATTCATTAGCTAGATAAACTCTTATTTACAGAATACGCTGACTGTTCAGATGTGTGCACACTGAACACAATCTAATAACAGAGACAAGAGTGCATACACAGGCAATTCAAAAAAACAAGCGGAAGATGATTGATGCATTGAGTTTCCTTAAAAGAAAGGGAAACAATGAGCCACAGGGTCAATCTGACAAATAACAGACATATTCCCCAGTTCATTCCATATTTTACAAGAAAGGACCTGAAACATCCAATCACATTGTGGACATACTTTAAAAAAGGTGTCATTTAAAAGAGACTAACTGACGTTGTTGTATCATAATGAGGAGTAAAAGTTGGTGCAGGAGAGTTCAATGGCTTGTTATGTTTTCATGAGACAGTTCATAATGGACTGCATAAAGAGCTTCAGTGGCATTTGTTCTAATTTAACATCTTTTTGCTGCTTCGGGAAAATGAGTTTTTAATATTATTCAGCTTCCAGTATTCAGCAGACTCATGGTTTACACGTCATTATGGAAAATGTCAGCCTTCTATTTATTTCAGACGGGAGCTTTTCATGCCACCAAAGTCCAAATGTTGCTGAGGCGAGTTTTTCTTTAGTGGAGAAAAAAAAATGTGTCAGACACAGTTTAACTTTAAATAATGAAAAGCCAAGGGAAGAAGAGCTACTTAACCTTTCTGTGGACTGCCTCAGATCTCTTTATCTGTGACAAAACCTTTTCTAACTCGTACGTTAGAGGCTCAGAGGCTCCACACTCCAATCTATTTGTTTTTTTTATAGAATTTAAGTTGGTCTTATTTAGTGGGAATGTTGGAGTATCATAGTTTAAACCTAATTATACAGACACACAATAAACATGTAAAGTCAGGAAAATACACTAAAGGGTACCTAAAAACAGAATGTAAGGCTTTGGGTAACTCAGAAGGCTGGTGGTATTCTGAAAAGTTACTAAGGGGTACCTTAAACAGACACTCATGCATGGAGGGATACTATAACCCAGGGTACGGGTTAATTGGTAATAGACCAATGAAAATGTTTTTTTGGAACGTATTATTGAGGGTACCTGAAAACTTTGAAATAGAGGACAAGGGTGCTGAAAAATGCTCATTAGGGTGGCTGTATTCAGGCACTAAGGCCAACAGGGTAAAGGGTACCTTGAAGCAAATCACAACACAAATCAGTGTATCGATAATATTGATCAAAACATTGTTATAATCGAGTCATATTATCTGAATATGAATTTTATTGTTTTTATTGCAGAGTTTTCCCATCCTGTGATCTGATTGTTGTTTACCTCCTCAGCTCTGGTTTTAGTGGAGAGACTCGCTGCTCTACATGTGTTTTAAAAAGAGAAGGGCTGCCTGACAACTGCTCGGGGCTTCTTGTAAAATCCCTGTGTAACGAGCTCTCGAGTGGCTCATTACTTAGCTATGTGTGTCGGTATGGGAAGTCGTTGTCGTTGGCTTTGATGCAGACACTTGTTGGCGTTCCTCGAGAATATCGCAGAGTGCTAAGTCATGTTCATTTCACCAGCTGTGTCCAAATGATTTATAGAGACGGGGGGGGGGGGGGGGGAGATAATGTGTCGCTACAGAAATAGAGCCTGAGGGGGCGTCAGGGAGGGAAGTCTCAGAAGGACCAGGAGCCCACCAAGGACCGGAGACGTGGGTTTGAGATCACCTCTGGACCCTGTCCGTCAGTCTGTCAGTCAATCAATATCCAGAGAAACTCTGGAGATAACAGTGAACCCACTTCCCTCTGTTTTTCTCTCTGCACTTCTCCTCTTTATCGTTACATGAATACATCTTGGATTTGTTTGTTCTAACTTCTCTTTCTGTTTTAATCCTCCTTCTTCGTCTCTTTGCGCCTCTTCATTCGTATAATCTGTTTCACTGTAAAACTTTGTTTGATTTCGTTTTTGCTTTTCTTGTACTTTCATGGTGGAATTCTAAAAGCTGAGATGACACCGTTTTTGCACTTTAAAGAGCCCATATTCTGCCCTTTTTGGGGTTTGTATATTTAATCTATGTACCTACTTTTGTACGTTCACAATAGCTAAAGTTAAAAAAAGTGTCTGTTTTCATGTACTGCTCCTCCTTGCTCCCTCTACGCTCTGAGTCCGTCAGCTACACTCTGTTGAGCCCACACTGTTAGACCCCACGTGGGCCAAGTCTGCTCTGATTGGTCTGCCGATCCGCTCTGTCGTTATTGGTCAGTTGCTCAGCACGCTTCTCGGATCGAGGGGGGCTAGAACCGAGCGTTACATGCAGCTAATGCTACAGCTAACAGGAGGACGTAGGAGAAGCCGCGTTTCCGCAGACTTTGAATTTTTGCACATAGATGTGTCTAAACATGCACAGGACACTTGGAAAACACACTAGAGAGCATATAAAACCAGAAAAAGCAGAATATGGGACCTTTAAAAGCAGTTACGGTTATCTCAAAATACTAAAAGTGAATTTGTACAAACACATTTTGATGTTACATAATTTATTATACATACTAATGGATCTATTATCAGTTTTTCCAGCTGTTTCACTTTTTACTGTCATGAAGTTTTGTTTGGTGGAAGCTCATGTGAGGAGTGACGATTTTAAACAAACCCAATGATGACCCTAAATAACACCACTGAGGGGTGAACTTACATCAACTAAACTAAACCAAACCCAGCAAAAGAACATTCTCACAGAAATAATGTTTCAACTTGACAATCAGTGAGCAGCATTTTGTTCTTCATGCAGCGGTTTGTTCCAGTGTTTCCTCTCGTGTCCGATTGTCTCTGAACTGACTAACACCTGGAAAAAACTTCTGTTAGCTGACGTTAATCCACTAACAGAACCAAAATGTAGCATATGAGAAAATATTATGATTAGGGGATCAATATAACTTCCCCCCTTATCTACAGTCAGAGCAAGTGATGAATCCTGAGGGGATTTAACGGTCCTGGACGGGTGAAACGATCGGGCTCATGAACTAAAGCAGGAGTTAAAACAAAGTCATCAAATGTTCCTGAGGGATGTAATCTATCACGGAGAAAAACACTGCTGACAAAGAGCCAGTACGACCCTCAAGTTATTTAACCTTTCAAAACCATCACCATGACAACCGTAACTTATAGAGGACTTTACACCTGTTAGGAACTAAAATGATGTTCAAACGTTAGAACGAACACATAGAGCTGATAAAACCCAGTGCTGATGATTCAGCAATACAGTAAGGTTCTTTATAAAACTTTTGAATCAAAGTTTTGAGACAGACAACCATCAATTTCTCTCTTTCTATTTCCTGTCATTGAATTCTCGATGCATTGTGAGGTCAAATCTGACAGGACTTCAGAGGTACAGAGCAAGAAATCAGACTACAACAGAGACACTAGATTCTGTTTTATTACATTTTTCATATTTCTTTTCTTCACTCCGTCTCTTCTATCAGTCAAACCGCTCGCCACGTTCAGTCAGGCGTGAGCGAATATTGATCAGACCACACACACACACACACACACACACACACACAGCCCAGTGACCATCTGCTCCCACGTGTCAACACTGTCAACTCTTTCTGTGTCAATAAAGCCACTTGTCAATAAATATTCATTTCTCATAGACCACTTCCTCCCCTGTCTCTGGGCGCACTCTGAAGTGTTTAATCTTTCATACAGACTCCATAATTCACCTGAACATGACCTCTCAGCAGACACACTGTTTGCTCACACACAAAGCAAGGGCTTAGGGGGAGTAAGGAAGCCCAGAATGGACACAAATGGGGTTTAATGGGTTTCTTGACCCCACCAATCAGGTTCAGGATTTTACACAGAGGTCTATGCTGGTCTTAATTAATTGAAATCAAGATCTGACCATTATTTATATTTTAGAGATTACTGAAACTTTACTCACAGACCACTATCAGACTCTTTATTAGAGGTTTAACGCGCTTAAACGGTTCGATAAAGAAAAGGAAAAGGAGCCGTACATTTTCTAGAATCGGAGTGCCTGGGGCCTAGTGGTCATGTTGTGTGCCCCATGTACAGAGGCTACAATCATCGTCGGAGCGGCTGTGGGTTCGAATCTTAGCTCGGCCCTTTGCTGCATGCCATTCCCCTCTCTCTCCTCCCAACATGTTCTTTCTCTCTCCAGCTGTCCTCTCTAATAAAGGCCAATGGCCCCAAAACATATCAAAGAAAACAAAAAAAGTCCTTAATCGTCAAAAACAAAAACAAAAAAAAAAAAATTGAGTTGAGATGATATAAAAATCATAAGGCTAACAGCGTTATCTGGTCTGTATACTTGAGGGTTATATTTGTGACTTTATAATCTGGGTGAATATAAGAGTTTCATTTCTCGTTAATGTTTGCTTCATGATCTAAAAAATTCTGAGGTTTATTTTTTGCTTATTTACCAACGCAAAAAGATTGAGTCCTGTTTTTCTTAAATATACAACTTTAGAATCTATTAAAAAATAATATTCGTTTTTTTTGTAGTTTCACTTTTTTTTGTTTTTTTAGATTGCCCTGATACGTCGTTGAATCGAAGCCTTTTCAGGGATGCAGGAGAAAATCAGACATTAACTGTACATGGACAGGAGAGATATGGGTTGATAGATGAATTAAACAAAATGTTCTCCAGGTACCAAAATCAAGTGCTTATCTCGGTTTCTGAAATCGGGATATAATGTTTACACGCACAAACACAAAAACCGGATCCTCAAGTCAATGTAAACCCAGTCTTTAACACACTTTAATTAAGATGTGCGTTTTCTCACACATCTTTACCATTTTACTTTCTGGCTGTGTTGAAGGATGTTACACCTAGAACATTCCTGTTTAAAAAAAACTCCCTTTTGCACTATTTAAGACAAGAGAAAAATATGAAGTCAGGCTGTGCAATATGTTGCATTGAAGGCAGCGAGCAGCGTTGAACTGCTAGTCTAACAACGATGATTTTAAATATGTAAAATAAAGAAAATAAAGATTTCATGATAGGATGTACAGTAACTGCCTCCATCTCTTGAAATACCTCATTAGTGTTCAGATGTATTTTGCTTGTTGGTCACCTCTGATGAAATATTATTCTACAGCTACAATAGAAAAAAAACATTTATCCACCTTGGTGGCATTGGAGTTAAGGCAAGAATAAGGAGAATCAATATAAAAGCCCCAAAACACCCATTATTTTTTTATTTTTGATGAAATGAATCTAAGAAAAACTCCAGATAATATCCCACTTACAGTTTTAAGTTTCTTTGTCTAAATTAAATCAATTTATTGTTCAAAATCTGACAGTGAATCAGATTCCCTGAGAGAACAAAGCTGCTGCCTCTTCCTGTCTTTTCTAATTGGTCCTCTGGTTTCCCATGACTCAGTGTGTTTTTTTTTGTGTGTGTGTGTGTGTGTGTGTGTGGTGGGAGGGTCTGGTCCGTCAGCACAGATGACAAACTGGGGGGGGGTCGTGATGAAGACGGCCGACATGATCCTGTCAGGGGGAGTGTGATGTATGCAGGAGGAGAAGGTCAGAGAGTCCGCTCGGATGTTTCTCCTCAAGCCGCTTCGTCTCATTGTTTCTTTTTTTTCAGAGTTTGTTTGTTTTTAGCTCAGGTGAATGTGGCTGATATTTAAGCAGCTCTGTGTTATCTTCAATCCCTGCAGACAATTTTTTCTTTGGTGTTGTATTTTAATTGAGGTTCCTTAATATCTTCTCGTCTTGTTCCTCAGCCTACACCTGTGTGTCTCCACCTGAGCTGTGACCTAATCCTCCCCTCAGGGATCAATGAAGTTCATTTGATCCTTCCAGTGTGGGATGTTCTTATAACTGAGTGTTCTCACTGAGTGGATGACTTTTAATTTGATCCGGCTTATTTATCCTCCTCTGCATCTCTGTCACCAAATAATTATTAAAAACGCTCCCTGAGTTCATGAAGAAGAACAGGAAAGAAAGAAAAAAGTGATTAAAGAGCAGAAGAACTTCCTGACTTACAACTAATAAAAGTTGCTTTTTAGAATCAGATGCGACAGTGCAGCAGTAAATACAGGGTGTCTTTATCTGACAAGTCACTTGTTAACCCTTTAGTAGAATTAAAAACTTGTGAAGGTTCGGGTGATGGTCGGTTTGGTCCCAACCTTGGTGAGTGGGTAAAGGAAATCTAATTCTATCTCAAACAAAAGCTTGATTAGCCTGCTTTGCATTGTGAAATATAGATTTTTGAAATAGTTCAGACATTTAGAACATACTGAGAGAGTTTGGCGGGCGATCATCAGAGCAGAAGAAAGAAAAACCAACCTAACCAAACAAAATGAACTGTGGTGACAGATTGCTGGCTACACGGTAGATGAGTTTAGGCATGACTTGGGGCCAACATTATTAATTGTTATTTTTCCAAATAATCCTATATCAAATATGTTTGATGTTTACGATTCCAGATCGGGTTGCCTCTGATGGAATACACTGGATAGAATTGGAAATCAGGGCGTGAGAGAGCGAGGAACATGCTGAAAAGGAGTCAAATGTCGGATCTGAACCCGGTTTCGAGGACAGCCGCTGTTCATGGGGCCCTCAAGCTAACCACTACCCCACCTCCTCCATCCTTCAATAAACAAAATGAGCAAACACATAGATTTTTTTTCACAATTTATTGTAACATTTTAATTTTTAAGTAGTAATTTTTAATTTAACGAGCTAAACACAGAATTATAGAAACGTATGCTACTTTTCAGTTATAAAGTATGTACTGGTTTATAAAGTATACTTTTACTTCTTTTCAAATGTATTTAAAAAAAACTTCAGAAAAGAGTTTAACAAAACAATGACTGAACAATGATATCTGCTACTTTTTTTCTTGCATGTCATCATGTATTTTTGTGTTTTTCTTAAATTTAAGAAAACAAATATAACTTCCATGTGTTTTTGGTTGGGATGCCGTGTTAATGATGATCATAACAAACTACTAAACACCTGATAACAAAGTATGTGTAGTAGAGGAAGTAAAGCTACACTCTACTTTGAACACAAACACAGTGAACTGTTCTACTCTGCAGAAAGAAAGTAGGATCCTCCTGAAGGTGTTTAACAGTGAGGAGGACAAACACGAAAGACCTGGCTGTTATCAGTGTACACACACACACACACACACACACACACACACACACACACACACACACACACACACACACACACACACACATATGCACACATATGCGCCGAGACAAAATCAACCCCCACTTTGAAAAATGTTTTCAATCCTGCAGTTGAGTTATTGATTAGTCCAGCTTTTAACATAATGTTTTAACCATTTTTAACAGCAACGAGTGGGAGGGGGTGCTGAGACCTTTCTGGCACGTGCACAAACACACAGTTTAAGTAACACACACACACACTAACACACGCACAGTTGGAGGAGCATCAAAACTGGCGGCTACCATCAGCAGAGGAAATGAAGCTTGCAAACACAAACACAAACACACAGACTCAAACAGAGCTGAGAATGCATGGGAAGAAACAGAAATTAATGCTAAAATGATCTAATGGAAGACACATACGCACACACACAGTCGGCAGTGCATCAATATGGCTACCACCAGCAGTGAATGCTAGGCTAATGGAATGATGAATAGCAGCGATGTGACGCAGTGTATTCCAGGAAAATCAACCCCCTCGGCAGCTATTTCCTCAGAGTCGGGTCGGCCATATTTCTCACTAACTGCTGCAATGACAGCAGAGACTTTCTGAGAGGAAGCTGGGTCAACGATGATTAAAGCCCCGCCTACACCTTTGAATTTCGTCTGGTATTTTCTCGTCACATTATAGGCTGAAGAAAGGTTTGTGTTGTTTCCCAGCTGTGATGAGAAAACAGCTTCTTGATACTGATGGAGCCTGTTTTCAATCTTTGGTTAAACATTCAAAGATCGATAAAGACGTATTTAAAGACTGTAAGTACTTAAAGATATAAAAGCCTTAAAACAATTTGAAAGTTCATAGATGTTATTATATGTAATTGTCTCTGAATTCCAGATTCTCTCTGTGACTGAACTATAATGGTAAATGGTAAATGGACTTGAGCTTGTGTAGTGCTTTTCTACTCTTCTGCACTTTTACATCTCAGGTCACACCTACAGTTTCACACCAATTCTCACACTGACGGCAGAGGCTGCTATGTAAAGTGGTTACAGTATTAAATAATTCCGTTCATACACATTCACGAGCCGCCAACAAAGCAGCAACAATGGTCATTTAGAACCCAGAATATGCTAAAAACAAGAAGGGATGAGGTTTAAGGCAAAGATCTAAACTTACAGACTTTGAGAAATAATGCGTAGTAGTAACACGTTTTGGGTGTTGACCAATAGAAGAACGTAACACCATACGAGCTGCCAACATGTGTTTTCTTTTGGAAGAAACCCAGAATGAAGGTCGTGGCAAAAAATGGATCAACTGATGGTTGGATGAAAAATACTGTCAGTAGTTCAGATTTAAGATTTTGGGTTGATTGTTTACCCACTGTAGCTCCAATCGATGCCTTTCTTTCCTCTTGTTTGAGATATTTGCACTCATATCCCTAAAGACTGCAGGACTCCATCCTGTGCATGTTGGAAATCTTCCACTGAATAGTAGTGGAATCGACTTTTAAGATGCTTCCTCTTTCTTTTTGGCTGCAGGAATAAAGAAGCATCTTCTGACGTGAAGTTCCACTTCACTTTCTGCAGGAGGGAATGTGTTTAAACGATAATAATAAAAAAAAAGTCTTTGAGGGTTTTTGGACGTGTCTTCAATCACACATTTAGGGCTTTTTGTATTCTGTTTATTTTCCAGGTAAGTATTGGCTTAAAAAAATCTGTGATTGGAACACAGTCATTAAAGTCTCAGATGTAAAAATGATGATTAAGTGACAGGTACAGGCTGGGACTAAGATTCTCCTCTTTTAAAACACATCAAAGGGAGCACATTCAGGGGACATAAATCATCTTGGATGCTGTCCTGGTGAATCAGGAGAAACAGGAGATCCATGCTCCTGGCCTCCTGGTCCCTCCGGCTCCAAACAGCCTCGCATCACTTCCTCTTAGCACAAAACCACTTCCTCTTGGCGACCTTGTGGGTCACATGCCAATGAGCTCCCGTAACGAGAGCCCCTAACGACGGTGGCTAATTAGCATCCCTAACGAGGCATGCCGTGGGGCCGGCTGTCACTCTGTATCGTTGCTGCGTGTTGGCCCTGTGGTTGGCATGTTTCAGGCATGTCAGCAGAATCCTAACAGGGCCGAGGTGATGACCGGTTGCCTGACAAACTGCACGCACATATTTTATAGGTCGCAGCTCCTCTTTTCATTTCACCTTTTCATAACAGCACTGCACACAGCTGAATATTTACAGACATTCTGAACATTATTTGCACTGAATTTAGAGTTATTGCATTTTCAGCTCTCACGCCTTTTCGTTTCTGACTAATTAAAAGGAATTGTAGCTGAACTGGATTGGCTCATGTCTCTAAGGAATGACTGAAATCCATCCAGTCAGTCAGGACTCCAATCAGCAGATTTATCTCGTTTGAAATGGAGCTTCAGGGTTTTTCTATCATTCAGTCTCATTTTAGATCTGAAATGAAATAAATTATCTGCAGAACATAATTCTGACTGTGAGCCAGAGGAAGTAAAAAATGATGGAAATGGAAAAGCACAAAGACTTTACGGTGATAAAACAAACATGAACATACACAATTAAATCTGTGGAGGTTTCCTCGATGCTGAGTTTTAACTTTGCAAGGTGATCTCGCCTCATCAAAATTCACAAAAACAAGAGGATGAAAGTCACTCAGTCTGTAGTTTGTTGCTGCTCAGCAGATATGCCTGGCAACCACACTGCAGTATATTATAGGTACTGTAAAATAAGGTTGTGATCAATGCTTGAATGGGTTTTCAATACCACATTTTAAAACGATACATCTGATCTGTTATTTTAAAGTATCAAAAAACAACAAAAACTTTAATCAACTACAACTTATTTGTACAATTTAGACTGTGCACGAGTTTCCAAGCAATTATAGGAAATGACAAACAGGAAATTACCCAAATTTGGGTGTGTAGGACTTTTCTTTGTTTTGTTGCTGTGGTTTAAAAAAAAGGTATCCTTTATTTTAATTAGTATCATATCGAAGTTTCAAATTCTAGTCTTGTGAAAACCATACTGTAAAATGAAATCTGGTTTCTTTACGGCGCTTTTGTGGAATTGCACTATGAAAAGGGTTACAGTCATTCAAGACAATTTCACTGCAATTTTGATTTTTCTTTGGAAACCAAGAAATGTTGGCTTTCTTTGCTCTTCTCAAGACTCCACAGACAAAAACTGTTATTGTACCTGACAGGACACAGACAGAAACTCAGATCGTGAAACATCCTAATGGTACATCAGTCCTCTTTTGGTTCAGTTAAATCAACCTGTGTCTCTTCAGATACACTCCTCACCCCCCCAAACAACTTTCCTCACTTCCAAATGCATGTCTTTTTTTTTTTTAAACTCGGACATTTGTTTGCTCTGTAACCCCTCCCCTCAGGCAGACGGTGTCCCCGGCCCTCACACAGGGCTGATAAAGCACACAGCGAGGCCGAGCAGATGCTGCCAGACTGCTTTAGCTGGGCCAATGTGCTGTTTCCTGAGGCTAAAGGAGGCTATGACGCAGCTGAAATGCAGGAAATACCTGGAGTGAGTGCTCTGCCACAGTCCGACTCATTATGTAAAGAGCCTCCAGTTCACTGTTGTAACATAAAGCTTTGACTGTCACTGTGTTTCTTTCAGCCGCTTTATCCTCAGGGTCGACACGCTTACTGCAGACGGGAAACTCAACCAAAGCAGAAAAATGACGCCAGAACGTCACTCAGCTGGTTTGATGTTTCTAAATGTTTGACTGCATGAATAAATATTTGCAGCAAAAATGCTGAATCATCCACATTCAACAGCTCAATAAGCATAAATCCACGCTGCACACACAACCATAGATAATCTCTGAGTTGCTGTGTTTTTGCTCCTGTCTTATCTGACACAAGTGTACATTTTTGTAAGATCTTAATCATCTTCCTAAACACATTTTCTTCTTTTCAAGGTTTATTGTTTGTCTTTTGCCTTTATTTAGATTTGCCAGGGGACAGAGTAGGAAATAAGGAGAGAAAGTGGGGAATGACGGGGGGGGAGAAAGTAGCTGCAGGTCGGAGTCGAACTCGGGGGCCGTCGGCTTGAAGGACTCCAGCCTCTGTACATGGGGCGTGACCGGCCCAGTATACATAAAAAGTGATTCAGAGAAGAAGAGCTTTTCATTGGTCAGAAGAAGTCATCTGTCTGACTTACTATGAATTGTTTTCATGGTAACACGTGGAACAAGATATCGACAGGGTGGGAGTCTTCCAATGTGTAATAACAGCACATGACACAAGGGAGCGTCAGAAATAAAATAAGCTTGATTCAATTGTTTCCTATTTGAGGGTCCAAACAGCCGGCGAGCGATGCGACACACCCTGTTTCTATTTTCATCTTTCATCATTCACATAGAGAGGGACGAGGAGGGGGCTGTACAAGGCACTAGTCCTGTCTAAAAACTTTTCTTTAGCTTTTCTCACTCAACAGAGCTGCTCAGCTTGTTTTACAAAGTGGAGATAGTGTTACATTAATTACATTCATATTGAAATGCGGTGCTTTGACTTGTGTCAACACCAGGGGAAACCTTTATTCAGCTCACTGCGAGCTGTTCATTGATGAGCCTTTGAGTGTCACAATTTGAGTCAATAGCTCATCAATAAAAAGCGCCACACTTCGGATTGTCCACCTTCAATACAAAAGCACCACAGGCTATATTGTTAGCAAGGGGAAACTGAAATTCACAGAGCAAAGAAGTAAATATTTAACGGGTACTGTGGACAGATAGTCGCGATGCAACATGATATCTAATGCTCCAGGACTGTTAGGACACGGTGTTACACTGAGAAAGATCAGTGACATGCATTTGGTAAGACATGATCCAGAGACATTTCAAGAAGAGAGACCCTAACATATCCATTCACAAAGCTCCTTTTAAAAACAGACACTAACACTGAGTGATGAAAAAACATTGGTGTGAGCAATCAGCTTACTTTTTATTTTAAATATCCGTATCAGCCTGTTTTTCACAATCAGTGCATCTTTACCTTTAACACCATGTACAAATAATAGAACACCTGTTTCCCCTTAGAGACATGTACACACGATATACACTCATCTTGCATGTTCCCATGACAAACGTCCTGAACTTTCCTAATAAAGCTGCTGTGATTGTGTGTGTGCAGCTGGTTGTGTGAGTCGCAGTGTATTAGTGTGTGTGTGAGTGTGTGTCAGAGTTGGTTAGCTCAGTGACCTTTGCCTTTAGGCCCGAGGAATCAGCATCATGAGCGAGAGGAGCAGCTTCAGCACAGGAAGCAAACAGCATGTGATCAACGTCACTGTCACCACTGCTAGCTCGCCCCATCTCTGACTCTCTGTCCCCCTCTCTCTCTCTGCTGGCTGCTAACTCGGCCAGTCTCAAAACTTTGACTCAGTCTGAATCTGCAGAGAGAGAATTTTTCACTGTCCCGGTCTCAACAACCAGTCACCGACAGCCGAGGGCTCTGACACAGAACAAACATTTTGTTGTGAAGGGACGACGACACGTGACACATTTGAATCACGTAAAGACAACTGGTTTCCTCTGCCTCATCTGAAACTTTTATTTTTGAACCACATGAAGCTTAAAAAATGCCTCAAAACTACAGCATCAGATTGATTGTCATGATATTGATCGCCCACAACATTTTTGCGATAAATCCGCCGATAACTGTCAGTGAAAGGTTTTAAAAAGGTTGGAAGGATGCAATGGAATTTCAAACAGACATTCATGCTTCCTCCTTCCTAATGATTGTTGGAATTCTCATAATTCCTTCAGCTGGTCAAAATGTGAATTAATTTATCCAACCCCAAGAGGTTTTACAAAATCAAAAACTATTCACCTTTTCATCAGCCATTTGTAAGGAAGCCCTTAGGGGACATACATCCAAACATTTTATTTGACTTAAATACTTTTATTTAGTTAATTTCTCAGGTTCTCAAAGATAACAACTTGAATTAACTTATCATGAGAAACGAGCGTTGTTATCCCGAGATAAATAAGTGGAGATCTCGAGAAAGTTACCAAGTTGTCATGGAAAAACGCATGAACCCATGTGCTCTTAGGACTTCTGTGCTTTTGAGATCCCTGTGAGGTTGTTAACACATAACGTAACCCGTTGTCCACATTATATTTCCTCTTTTTGGATCCTCGTCTTTAGAAATAATCTGTTCAAACAAGCGTTTTAGCACAGTTTAAAAGTTAACCCCTGTCCATGTTACACTCTTAAAAGCACATACCAAAGCAAACTATTCAGACCTTTAAACAGTCGTGTCGAAAGCATAACTTTTGTGTAGTTTAAGCCTAATGACCACACTACTCGAGCATGTTAGGGGCTAGTTTAGACTTAATCTTAGTCGGCATTTGAGAGACTTTTCCTGACCCTGTTTCAGTTTAAAAATCCGAAAGGTGAGTTTAATTGTTCATAGGTAAAAAAAAAAAAAAAAAAGTGATATTCTCTCGTGCTTTTGTCTCTTCTTTCTTATTCCCATCGCTTCAATGTTACTTGAATCCTCCTCGTTTAAATCACTTAGATATTCCTCTTCCTGGTGTTTTTTTGGCAGCCCCATCTGTCCCTTCGCTCATTATATTTCTATCTCTTATTTCCTCGCACCTTATTTCTCTTTTCTCCTCCTTTAACTTCTTTCCTATCTGTGCACATCTCTGTATATCTCTCTATTATCTCCTCCTCTCTTCCGCCTGTCTCCTCCATTTTCTCGTTTATCTTCTCCCTCTCTCTTCCTCGCCCTCCTTTCTGCTTCACCTCCCTTGAACCTTCCTTCTTCTTCTTCTTCTTCTTCTCCTCCTGTCCCTGTAGCATGCTGCCTTCACATCAGTTAGCTTGCTCTCCATTAGCCTGCTAGCTGTGCGTTCTCATCCACAGACAGGTTTCACATGGCATGGTCAGCTAGCTTCAGGCTAACCAAGGCTAACTGTTTTTCCTAGAGGCCCTATGAGTTGGATAACAGTCTCTTTTTCACACACACACACACAAACACACACAGACACACACACACACACACACACACACACACACACACACACACACACACACACACACACAGGGTATTGTCATAGCCATGCCACTCATTGTCCGTCAGTGTCCTGCTCTCAGCGTGGACGGTCAGCACAGATACTAGTCCATCCTGACATGTCACACAACACTGCAGAACACAACACCTGCAGCAACATTCAAATGATGCGATCATGACACAGATTGTTTCTGCAGCATGGACCTCAGCCAAGCTTCAAATGTCCAGTGAGACGAAGAGGAGATTTACTGAACCAAACACAGGCAACAACAAAAATCTATGGATCACTGCGTATTTTAAATGTAGCAGACATTTGATTCAAGGACAATTTAGTGTGCATTTGTACCTCTAAATATAATGGAGAAAGGTAGAAAAATGGTGTGCACTTAAGAGTCACTCCTGGTCAATAGTAGAAAGTACAAACACTTTGAATTGCTCAGGTAGATTTCTTCAGCCCTCAGCAGTGACACGGGCTGTAATGGCTGTAATCTTTTGGGGAAAATGTCCACTAAAAGTTGTTGTGTTTTCCCCTGACAGACTCAGATTGTTATTATGACAACAGAACATTTGGGGCAGAACATTTACTTTCATACTTCATCAGAGCCACCAGACACCATTGAGATTTTCTGATTTTAAATGGCAGTAGTTTCTCCAATGCTTTCTCAATCAATTTCTTTTTGTGTTACACAGTTGTTGTTGTTGTTGTTGTTGTTGTTGTTGTTATGTTGGACTAACTCGTCATTAAAGTTGACCTATTATGCTGATCCCCATTTTAAATCTCACATATAGTGCTAAAATGCTGGAAGCCCATTGTTACGACCAGCCTAGGGGAAACCAGCTGTAGCCCCCCCCCCATACCAAACATGGGCAAAGTTTCAGATCATGAGGTAAACGTATGTTGGAGTAATCCAAGGATAAATCTGCTCAACGACTTTTTCTGCAAATCACACCATAGTTTCAAATCATTTCTTCAAGCCTCTATGTAAGCCGTTGAAATCTCTTACATCGGCTCTCTTCTCCAAGCACTGGAGAGCAGCCCTTCCCTGGCAGCCCTGCAGCGTTCTGCCCCATAGAAGGCTTCCAGAGAGCTGGCCAATCAGAAGAAAGTGGGCATGTGAGGAGGGGGGGCCTTAAAGAGACAGCAGCTGAACCAAACCATTTCTTTTTTTTCGACAGGCACATGTGAACAGCCAGGTCAGGAGAGTCCCCCGGAGCAGTCCTCCTGAAATTATCTAGATATTTTCAGGAGTGCGAAAATGGCTAGAACGTCCTGAATATATATGAATGATTTTACAATGTTGTTTGCACAATAAAAAAAATCCCAAATATAGTACACTTCCAGAATAAAAGCGAACTTGGAAAAAAGTGTGAAGTACTTGTTTCAGAATAATTTCAGACCTTCCCAATAATGATAATGGCAACTTAAGAGTTCACTAGTTAGCTAACCTGACACCTTTTTGTTTTGCTTGTTAACTCAGTATTTTTCTTAATTACCACTTTTTTATTGATAAGCTCAGCACTTTTTTTGTGCAAAAAACTTCTGTCTCCAGCCTCTCAGGCTCTGCCTCAGACTCTGAGAACAACAATATTTGCAGAACTAAAGACTCAATCTGCTCTTTATTTGGTTTCTGTCTCAGTGATGAGACGGGGACACGATGAAGCCGAATCAGCCTCCATCTTTGTTCTGTTTACATTTTCAGCTCAGAACCGTCTGCAGTTTGAAAAAATAAATGTTTTCTCTCTCAGTCAGACAGACTGTATGCTGTAATGGCTATTGAAGGTTATAAGTGACAAGCCTCCATGTTGGATGAGTGACAGGAAAATAAAGAGACAGTGATGTTTTTGCCTCCTCCTCCCTGACAAAACAAAAGCTTCTCTCACACTTGTCCTCTTTAGCTAAGAGCCCATGGAAAGCTCGGCGACAGAGAGCTCAGGGATATTTATTTGGAAACTGTTACACTGTTCACACGTGTAGAAATTAAACAAAAGCTCACACTGAGTTCTGGACGGGAGGAGGATTCATCCCGGGGCTGGTGGGAGATGCTCATGCAAAGGAGCCCAAAATAAGGGTTTGTTTCTAACATAAGAGACTCTGCAGAGTGACCCCCTCCTGAGAGGATCCAGTTGTAGCATTTTACAGAATGGGATGTTTAGGGTGTGTCTAAAGGACAGTTCTCTATCAGAGGGAGAGAATATCATCCTGTAAAGGGAGAAAACAGGGTCTTTGCAAAATAATGCTTACATTTGTACACTTTTTAGGTCATCAACAAGAGCAAAAACAAGATTTGTTTTACTCATTTGTCTCTCAGGGCTTCCATAGAACTCAGACTTGCAATGCCCTTCTTGAATAATCAGCCTCACAGTGGACAGCAAAAAGGTTTAAAAGCGATGTATCTGTACAAAAGTATCACTCAGTAATCCTCACTTTTCTTCAGTTAACAAACCGGACGCCTACATTACCCACAAAGCAACAAGGCCACCAGCTATTCACCCTAAAAATCATGCCAGTAGGGGTTAATGTAGCCTGCAGCAGATATGAAAAGCATGCAACAGAAGTCTTACTTTCTTTTTTAGGGAAAATGCAAAGTCTCAAATCGTTAAAACAATCTTTCTGAAGCAGTACAGAATAAAAAAAACGTTTCGATCGTCAAACTAGAAGATCCAGATATGAGGCATTACAATCTTCCTATTGATTTGAAGTACAAATATCAAGCGTTTGTTATGATTTTTTAAGCAAAAATGAATCCAAAGTGTGAAATGCTGAGCACTCTTTATGTAAGATAAAAACATTGCCACATCTTTCCATTCTCAGTTAACTTGCAGACAACCCAGTTTACAATCACAAGCACCACACAGTTTAGAAGCCATCACACAAAACCGCAAATCTTTTTCAACAAGCGTGATCCTTAAATAAAAGGTAGGTCCAGTTCAAACATCCTCAGCCACCATTAAACTTTCCCAGCTTTTAAAAGTTTAACAAAGAGAAGACGTTCACTCACCCTGCGTCGCTGCCGTTCCCACAGATTAAGGCATCCTTGGCGCCCTCCACTTTGTAAAAGTTGTCTAAAAAGAAACAAAAAAATGACTCTTTAGATTCAAATCTCTAATTAAGTTTAAACTCAGCTCAGAGTAAACTTCCTCCTCCTCTGTCATGATGCTTTTTTTTTTTTTTTTTTTAAGATTAGTTTTTGGGCTTTTTGTGCCTTTAATTGAGAAATAGGACAGTGAATAGAGCCAGTAATCAGGGAGAGAGAGAGAGTGGGGAATGACATGCGAGAAAGGAGCCACAGGCTGGATTCGAACCCGGGCCGCCCGCTTGGAAGACCATAGCCTCCATACATTGTTGAAATGTGCTATATAAATAATCTTACCTTGCCTTGCCTTACACACCCAGGCTCCACCCACACAGGTTTTTTTTTTTTTAACCTTTCAGTCTGATCAGGGGTGCGTTCAATCTGACAACCTTGTTCTGTTTTGCTACGTTTTTCCGACAGAACAACGTTTTCCCAGAAATGTTTGCAACAGGTTGTGTGTGATGTGTAGGAGGTTGACCTAAATGAGCAGTGATAAAACACATGTCGCTTCGTAGTAGGAGTAAAAACATAGCCCAGCCTTCTGTGGGGATGCAGAAGCTGAACTGCGTTCAAAATATTAGATAAACCACATAAGAGCCACACAATAACAAAAGAAAATCAGCAACTCCCATGTTATGCAGCGCTGTACCTAATAGTCTTTCAGACCCTGCGATATGTAAAAAGAAAAAAGAAAAGCTTCAAGTTTAAAAATATTAAAATATTTATAAGAAGGTTTAATGGTTTTGTGAGTCTTCCACTTTAATGCAGAGTTCACAACATTAAACCTTCTTATAAATATTTTAATATTTTTAAACTTGAAGCTTTTATTTTAAAAAGACAAGTTTCTCTTCACATACACACATTCCCAAACTTTCCTCCTTAATAATCCAAATAACTAAACTTGTAAATGTAAAAGTGTTTCCAGTAAGTTCTGGCAACCCTTCCTGTACTTTCTCTTGCACCACAGAGTCAGTTTGTGTTCATCTCCTCGGCCGTCTGTCCGTGTTACCGCAGGATCGATAAACTCATCAAACGCCGCTTGTTAGACGCCGTCTGAGCAGGAGGCCATAAAACCAAAACCATTAGAGGAATCGCTGTTTGCTGAGCATTTAACACTGAATCTGACCACAAACCACAAACCACTGACAAGAACATTAATACAGCTTTCAGCTCAATATCATTACATGGAGTGTTTCTCCAGCCTGGATACACAGAGGTATAAACGCTTTTTAATGCACGTCTGCAGGAAGACAACAAGTGCTTCCTCACTTTTGCTTTGGTTTTAATATGCGGTCTTTAATTCTGAATGAGGGAGGGTAAAGGAATTTATCCAGCCCTGTTCTAAAGAAAAACTGGTTTCAGATCAGAAACAGGGATAGGTGTTTTAGTAATGGACACAGCTTGCAGAAATCTGTTACTTTGTGGTATTAAAACAATGATGTTCTGGTTAAATAGGGGACAATGTCAGGAGAGCTTTGTATTTGAAAATCAACAAACAAACAAAAAAAAAGAAGAGTCTAATACATAGTTTAATTAAAAACTGGGCCTCAAGATCAAACAAAAAGATCAGACCCGAGATAACCTGAGATCCAACACTGACCTAGAGACGAACATTTTGGCTTATTATGCCAGTTATTTTTCCTGTTTATTTTTTCTTTTACTGTCCTTTCATTTCCAACCTTGTCTCTTTGTGTCTTTTGAGTATCCACAACTGTAACCATTACTCTCCTGCCCCTGATTCCATCATTAGTAAACCCTGTTTGTACGTCTCCTTGACTACCCTGCTCTCCATCTGGATCATCTTAAATCTAAGAATTGGCTTAAAACAAAAAGTTGGGCAACTTAGCACTTAGCATAATATGAAAATGAGGATCTAATCAGTGTTAACATGTTCCCTTCTGTGACCCTTTTCCTAAAGAAATCAAACAACATCAGCCTTGATTTGCAGCGTTTATCTCAACATGAAACATGAATTTAAAGGCTCGCCGCTGTCTTTACCACCAGTGTTGGGAGTAACGAGTTGAGCATGTTACTAAATGAGTTACTGTAAACCGTCGTTGTCTAAAAAAGTGCCTTGAAGTGTAAAAAAAGATCTCCTCCTTCTCGTGACTTATAACGTTAGCACGGGGAGTTTGATTGTTTTGTCGTGAGACGCTGTTGCTCTGTGAGTCAACCTTACATAACAGAGTGGAGAACCTGACAGATATCAGAAGCAACTCTTTCCACAGACACAGTGACCTTAAATTCTGGCTTGACATTTTCATCCATTCGCCTGACGGGAACAAATACTCAGGGTACTAATCTTTTATTCAACACGCAACTCAGACCACACGTATTTAACCGCAGCCATTATGACCGATTACACAGAGTGCAGATAGAAAAATATTAACACGGCCATCATGTTCTTATTACACTAAATGCACTCTGGGAGACTAAATGAAGCTGCTGCACCTCTGCGAAACAAAGTTGAAGCACTTTTCAGTCAAACCACAGCTCGTCAGAGGAAAACAAAGCATTTCAAAGTTTCAAAGTCTGCAGAGAAAAAAAAACAAAGCCTTGTTCTTCTTCTATGCTTTATTGTGGCTGTACATGTGCAAAGTTTCCGCCTTTTGACAAACAAAACGGGTTCTCTGGTGCTTCTGACCACGTCTGACCGCCGCTGCACCAAAGGCACTTAAGCCTTTTTAGGAGAGCGGCCATTCATTTGTTATCGAGTGCATCAGGGAGGCTGCATCCCCGCTCGCCAAACAAAAACTTCTGAAGTCTGGAGTGCTTTTGTTCACCAGCTCAAAGTAACCACAAGGCTGTTAGGCAGCTCTGGGATTAGTCACTGAGGCTTTTTCTCCCCACACAAAGCACATAGGAACAGTCTAGTTGTTACCTGAAACTTCAGGTGTCCAAAAGTCTCCTTAAATACATGCATATTAGTCCACAGACTGACATTTAATAGAGGGTTTTTCAGAGCGACCCCCGTCTGAGAAGATTGTTACAGAGCTGCAGAAACCAGGAAAATTGTCTCCATGGGATGTCGAGAGAGTGGGCTTAATTTCATTTCTTTTCAAACTCGAGAGCAGCAAATTACTCTGACAAGCCTGAATACATCTCCACCTCCCCATCGTGCATTTTCACCTGCGAGAAAATTCATTTACATGATGGAAATCTGCAGGAACATGACAGAGAATTATAGGTCAAAGTGAAATATGCTGAGACACATTGAAGAGGAATTCTGGTATTTTTAAACCTGGGCCTTAGTTTTTTTAGTTTTTTTTCATTACATATTTTCAGCCACAATATGTAAAAAATATGGAAAGTTTTGGAACTGCTCTCATACAGTGGCTCTCATCTGGTGGGTCAGGACCCAAAAGTAGTTTGCGGAGCCTTAGTAGTGGGTCGTGAATGTATGCCTGGAATTTTTTTTTTCAAATCAAAACCTCTATTTGCCGCTTTTTAAACTTTTGTTTTTTTCCGTTTCTTTGTCACATGCTGTGTACCATTTGGGGTCCAAACTGCCAATTTTCCTAAAATCAATCTGATTGGCTAGAATCTGATTTAGACGGTTTATACAAGAAGTCTTTATCTTCTGTTTTAAATCATTGGAGTAACTCAGTCTGCCGTCGTTTATAATAAAACAAACTACATAAGCTGATGCTCTAAATAATTTCATTGACTTACTTGTCATTGTATTTATTTGATGCTTTATTCAAAAAAAGAAATGAAGAAGGAACGAGGAACAAATAAGGATAATATGTTGTTGCCAGGTAAAGTCAAGTCACACACATACTGCTAATAAACAAATTCAATATGAAGATTTTTCTGCTTTAGCCGACGAGCTCAGCTCCAATCTTTCGATCGTCTGCTGCTGTTGGTCGGCTCTGAGCAGACAGACACTCGGCATGATGGGAAATGTTTAGCATGGACAACATCCAGCATTGATCTCTAACTGAGGGCTGTTTTCTGATCGGCCTGACGGGACGGGCTTCATCGCCGCGGCTCGGCTCTCAGGTTTCACGGCAGGCTTTTAAAGGTCGATACGGGAGCCTGCAGGGGACACGTGTTTGATGTGATGGATGGCAAAGCAAACTGGAAAAGAATAAATAGAAGCAACATTGGGAGAAGGAGCAGCACGTCCCGACAAAGCTTCATTACTGTAAGCTGTAGTTCTATTTATTTTTAGCGGTTTCCCCCTTTAACTCCTGACTTTTTTATCAGAGCAGGCCTTCTTTCGCCCTCCTCTTCCTCCTTACTGCTACATTATTACTTTAAATAATGGCACATCTGGATTTGGATAATGAGGGAGTCTGTTTGTCCTGGCTTTTATTTCTAGGGGGAATTCTTCTGTTTTTGATGGAGCGTGAATCTACTCCCTCTGCTCCAAACCTGACAGAAATGTTTTTTAAAACACGTTCATAAACTTCAGCTGGTTTGTGTTTTTTTGTGGTTGTAGTTTTTACTTTACTTGAAGGGATAATGGTTAAATACATTGTTTACACTTGGATTTTAGAGTCAGGCAAATCAGGTAAGTTAGTTGGTGTCATGGGGGCCAGATCCACAAAAGGATTGCGCTGCTTCTGTGGGGGCTAAAACTGTGAGAGAAAAAGATAGCGTGGAGTCCACAAAGCAAGAGTCAACTACTGAGCCACATCTGACAAATGGGCGAATGGTATTTGGTGGCTTTGAGGAATGTAATGTTGAAATCATACAAGTGAAAGCTGTGACTAAGAGCAACACATATTTTAGTGACAAAATAAAAAATAATCAACAAGGTGGATAAAGAGTAAATAGGACATTTAGACAAAAAATAATTCAAAGAGACAGGGAAATTATGAAAACGTAAAATGAAATAGTATTTGAGAGAAAAGATACGGGTCATCAGTGACAGAGAATAAAAACTTTGTCACAAAATAATAAGGCAAAGAATATAAGTAAAATATTTAAAGGAGGTAATAAGCCATGTCTTTCTACTTGTTTCTTCCATGGATGATTTGCTTCATTTACAATAAGTGTGTCTCTGTGCGTGTATGTGTGTGTGTGTGTGTGTGTGTGTGTGTGTGTGTCTCTGTGCGTGTATGTGTGTGTGTGTGTGTGTGTGTCTGATTAATGTACAGTGACACACAGGCAGTCCAGTGTTTTGGTTTCATGAAGAGAAAAAGACAACGTGCAGCTCAGGTTTCATCCGACAGCAGCGTTAAGTGTTTCCTTAACCCTGACCTCGACCTGAGTGTGTGTGTGTGTGTGTGTGTGTATGTGAGAGTGTGTGTGTGTGGCCTTATACGTCCACATATTATGTACCTGGTCAACATGCCTGACATGTCAAATTGTGTATATACCAGCTGACCTCGCTTGACCTCTGTGTGTCAGTTAGTGTGTCAATCTGTAGTGTGTTTGTGTGTGTGCATGTCTGTACACACATCACACCCCTGACAGCGTGTGCATGTGTGTCTTTATTGATGTCAGTTGTAACCACAGTGCCAACATGGTATTGTCCAGTCTGACAAAGAAACCAGCACACAATCCCCGGAACACACATTACCAGCTACTCACATGAAGAAATGTAAAATGTTCTACCTGAAAACTAAAATAGTTTGGAAAAAAATGTGTACATTTTGTTTATTTTTTTGTGTTTTGCTAAATGTTTGGCTGAAAACCTGTTTACTTTCTTGTCTGACATTAATTGCATTGAACAAACCCATTGATGTCAGGAATGTTGATTCATTTTTAAATCCTTTGACTGTTATTTTTCCAAAAACTACAGTTTCATGACTTCCTTAACTCAAAATTTCTCAAGCGCAAACTTATCTCCCCCCCAAAACAAGCAAAATGCGATCAAATCACAAGTTGGTATTAAATGTTTGTAGACCTTCACATGGAAGAAAAAAGTTGACGCAGCGGCCAACCTTTATTGTGAAGATCACCAAAAATTAAACTAATTAAAAAAACTAATTCTGTCAGTTGCTTATACTCACTCGGTTCAATTCTTGTAAAAGCCCCCCTACCCTCAAAAACAAAATAAAGGTTGAGCGGATGCACATATTCCTATCAAAAGCATTAGTTCAGAGTTTGTTTCTCACCCTCGTCGTTGACAAAGTCCTTCAAGGAGGCCCACGTCTTGTTGTTGCAGAAGAACGAGGTGTTGGTCGGCAGGGTGTCGTTGATGCAGTGCGCTGTGCTGCGGACACATTTCTGCCGCAGGTTTCCCATGAAGAGCTGCAGGCCGATGAGGGCGAAGACGCTCAGACAGAAAACGGTGAGGATCATCACGTCAGCGAGCTTCTTCACTGACTGGATCAGAGCACCCACGATGGTCTTCAGGCCTTCAGGACCACCGGGGACGCAAGGATGTAATATTAATATGCATAGAAATGATACAGCGAGGGCAACAACTGCATAGAGAAAAAAATCACTCTTTAAATCACGGAAATAATTCAAAGTCTTGTTTAGTTACTTTGGATTTAAGGCTGCCCTTTTAAAAGATGAGCATTTGAATCGTTAGTCGAAAGAGTCGTCGACACATTTTGTCAGTCGAATTCCTGAAATTTTGAAACTTCTGAGCTGCACTGCATGAGCCACGGCATATCAGGCTGTAAACTTTATTTAGAAAAAAGACTATTCAGTCTTCACTTTTAACAAGATTGTTTGTAGGAAACAAAGTAAAATAAGAATTTTCAGTGTCTTTGATGCTCTTCAGCAGAGCTTTGGGGGCTGTGAGCCGAGCTGCTGCTAACAATCAATCTCCATTTACTGATATTTTTTTAGCTTTGGCAAGTTAATTTAAAACACTGAGAAATAAATATTTTTGAAATGTTTTCATGTCTGGCAAACACGGGATGTCAGTGGGAGCTGTGAGCTGAGCTGTTGTTAGCTCATTCCTTTATCATTCACAGTTTACATGTTTTACTAGGAGCCACATTTTCTCCAGAGGTCTCCTCTTTTCCAAAACAATCAGATCCACTTCCATTGTTCTCCAGCAGAATTTGGGGGCTGCAGGCTGAGCTACCATTAAGCAAATGAGCTGAGTAAATTTTCTCAGTTAAATGAAATTGTAAAAAGTGACTGTGACATCACTTTAAAAAAAACAGGAAGATAATCACATGGAAAAGTTTTAATGTGTCAAGTTTTTACATGGCAGATAACGACTTTGGTGTATTTAAAGCTTCGTATTCATATGAGGAAATCTTGATTCGACTGACAAAATTCTGAGTCTTTAACAGCGCACATATATGTGGTCTTCTTCCGTTTGAAACAAGCTACAAACTTCAAACTAAAGGGCAGCCATCTTTTTGCACCATAGTTACTTAGAGGACATTAATAACAAAAAACACATTCAAAGAAAATGAATATTACAGGCAATAGAAATAACTCTGCTGTGAGGAGAAAATCTCTCAATTTCAGGTGTTGTTTAATGACTCATGCTGAAAAAAGTGTATATCTTGGTTTTTTTCTGCTTTTTTGGAATATGGATGTTTTCATCTGACAGCAGCTTTACATTTTTTGCAAAATACTGTGAAAAAAAAGTCATCATTAACATCACCAACAAACTGAAGAAAAAACAGGCTGCAAACTCGCCATTCAAATACAGATAAAAACACACAAAACACACACACTAACACGGAGAGGAACATATGGTAAAAACAGCAGGACCAAAACACACTGAGAACACAAAGGGTGCAGACAAGTTGACAATCCTCGGCCGATCTCACCAAATCAAAGAAACAACCAGGTTTTCTCTACAGTTAATTCATTAGAAACAGACGCGACACACTTTTCATCAGCGTCCAAAGAGTCTCTTTTGTCATGCTGGCTCTTAGGCTCAGCATTGTTCTGGTTCATATTGTAGCGTCTGTAAGCTAATGAATGAGCAGTGTGAAAAAATATAATTTGTAAGAGCTGCATTTACGACATGCTTTCAATGTTTCTGCTGCTGTGATGAAGTTACAACACGTATCAGACATTGTTATAACCAGCTACGTCAGCATTAATATGTTGAAATAATATGTTGAAAAGAAAGAAGTTGTTAGCGCTGCATGCTAACATGCACAGTGGAAACATACAGAGGCTAGCCAGCAACAGATCTGAAGAAATAGTTCCATCTTTGAACTTCAATTATTAGTTTATTCTTTCCTGAACCAGGTTTTTCTTGTAGAAATACCTGTTTTCACAACAATCAAATATTTTCTTCTCTAAATGAGCAATGAAATAATTCAAACATTAGCTATATTCAGGTTAGCATCGCTGCTCAGAACAGTCATTACAGACAGAGCTTGGCACATGACAATTAATCTCTTAAACGGTCATTATCGGCATTTCATGTTTTATTAACTTTTTATGTGGACATTATTTTTAAAAATGGTTATCTGATCATTTAGCTTCTGGTAGGTTTGGTTTCTGTTAAGGATATGTTTTTGTCGCCTGAATCCACTTTTGCCAGATCAAGTCAGGTGACCTATTTTGCTCCCGACTCTCAAAAGAGACGAGACTGCCGACCCTGTTGTTCTTCCTTTTCTAATAACTACGACACCATAATGTGACCATGGCGGGGAGAGAAAGAAAGTCCTGTTTCTATTCAGGCTCTCATTGGCTAAAGATGCCTAGGAATAGTGAATGAAAGGTCCTGATTGGTCAAATGAGGTGTCAATCGACTGGTCAGAGGGCATGAATTAGTGCAGAGAATACAGTTGAAAATTGGGCGACCCTGCAGAAATTTTGAAGCAATCCATGGATCTTTATGGATGTTACATGTTTGTATTCAATATTTTAAACGGATCTGGAGCTTGATGACCCTTTCTGATAGAGCAGGGCTGTTTTTGTTGGAATATTATGACCAGAAGAGTACAGCAGACCTTCAGACAGAAGGGGAAAATATGCTTCTACTAAAAAGCGTTGAATCATTTTTTATTAGCTTAACTCTTACTTGTTTTATTTTGATTTTTATCTTGTTTTCTTCTGCCTGTGTCTCTAAGGGCACTTTGCTCATCTTATGTTGTTTCAAATAGACATACAGTACATTTGTATTGACTTGTACTTCCGGAAAAACAGAACCAAAACAGTTGTAGCATTTTGGTCATTAACACAAACGGAAATATTTAAACCAAATTGGCCTCAGTTTTATATTCAAAATGTCAATCAGTAAGAATTTTAATGAGCCGTTTTCTCTCCTCTTTTATTGTGTGAATTTTTAAACGTAAATAGTGAAGTTGCTTTTTGCTGAGCCTCTGATGTCCACTCAAAGCTGATATCAGCAAGACTTTAGTGTTTATTTCTGCAGACCACCTATGCATACTTAATAAAAAATGTGTGTAAAGCATTCAGTAGGTGGTATGCAGAATGAGATCTCAAACAGAGCCCATGATTCAGAGCTTCCAGAAGGCTCCGGCTGAGAGGGGAGCGTTCGGTATTCACTCCCCTTGTGTTGGCGTCCTCACCTGGGATGACAGAGATGGTTTTGAGCGCTCGCAGTACCCTGAACGTCCTTAAGGCTGACACATTACCCAGGTCCACAAACTCAGTCACATATCTGCAACAGGCCGGGAGACAGAAGCACAAGAACAGACACACACAGAGGGGTATGACCACACTGAGCAACAACGAGCCAGCACAGAGGGAGAGAAGAAGAAGACTGGAGATACAGAGAGAGAAAGAGATACAGCAGAGACAGGCCGGGTTGGACGGCAACACTGGAGGTTCAAGCCAAACATCAACTTCATAAGAAGGGGAAATCTGATGGTCAAAGCTGCTCACATGGATATTAAACTGGAGAAAAAAAATCTATCTTGATCGTTCAACGTTTCCAAAGCAACATCAAAACAGATTCTTAAAGTTAAATAGATTTTTTTCACATGATTTACCCCACTAATTATCTTTGCAATTATAAAGCAACATTTTCTAGGAATTTGGTTTGGTGCACTTTGGCGCCCACCAAAGGATACGAGTGCAACTGCACTGTAGTAAGAGACACATAGAGCTGTAACACCTTCCCCCACGGACAACGTGCATTTGTTGACGAGCAGAGTGTAGCTTAAGAACCATGTCAACGTACAAGGTTCAGTAATATTACGGGATTGACTCGGTTAGCATCTACAGCCCGTTGTTTGAGACAAACTTGGGTTGAATGACTTTCTGCGCCAGGTAAAGCTGCTAAACATAAGACAACGATGACACTGATCACCATACAGTCTAACTTTGTGTCAAAATCTGTTGTGAATAAGATCCAAAGTGATGTACACTCTGCTGGAGGATTGTTGCTTTCCCATTAGCTACAAGACACAACAGATGATATACCTACTAGCTGGTCCATTGTGTACCAGTTTGCAACCATCCAACAGCAACATAACCAGCTCTACGTTGGTCTTGCAGCCTACTGTTTTACAGAGCTCTCTCCCAAATAAAAAAAACCTGTCCAATATTTACTCTAGTCCAGCTTCTTACTTGGTTACTCTCTCTTTTTCTCTGCTAAGTAAATGTTTTTTACATATGTTTAGTCAGACTTTTTTTGCAGCCACTGATTCATTTGAATTTCCAGTTAAGTTTCATGTGTTCAGCTTTATTCATCAGACTTTTCCTTCTTTACATGTCTTCAGTTCAGACCAGGTGATTACACCTCGGACCCCTGATTGGCTAAAGAATGGGGAGTGGGCGGGGCTGGTACTGCAGGACATGGCAGACACTGGACGAACAATAGAGGACGTTCACGACGAAAGTCACGACGACGAGTGTTTGTTTATTTATTTATTTCGTCCCTTGTCGCCCCCTGGTGGTGGTGGTGGTGAGGCCTTACCTGGGATGACTGAGATAGTTTTCAGGGCTCTCAGCACTCTAAAGGTTCTCAGCGCCTGCAGGTTCCCTACTTTGATAAACTCTGTTAACAGCCTGTAGAGGGCAGTGTGGTGGTTGTCAACATACAACACAAGGAGAAAAACATAACAAAGTCTGAAAATACTGCAGTGAATTTATAGTCCAACCCTGACTTGTCAGAGCACAAACAAAACAAAAAAAGTGTATAAATTTGAGATCAGTTTTAAAACATTGAAAAGTTAGTGTCAGTATGTTTGGGTGTTAATTTAAGCCTGGCTCACACTGCAGGATAATCGGGCCGATTTGAGCTCCGATTCTTCCTTCCCGACAATCGCAGGGTCTCTCCCGACTCAAGGCTGCTCGGAACCGATTATCTTGTAGTGTGAGTGGTACAAAGATCCAATCGATCGTCGGGGATCCCCGATTTATTTCAAACATGTTTTATATTTAGAATTAGGGTCCGGCAGAAGTTGTGTGTGACTACAATATAATCACAAGAGACAAGGGAGGAATGTAGTCATGGCGACCAGCGGCAGGAGGCAACCCGTGTTTTTTTTTTTTTTTTTCGGTACAGATCATCAGTGCAGCACTTTTCTGAAACTTGTATCCATATATCTACGATTGTATCTACTTTCCTCTATTCTACTACAACTTCCACTTCCTTCTCTTTCACCAACCGCCGTCCGTTGGAGTTTTCAAATGAAACTTTATTAACAACGGTCAATGCTCTGTTCCGATTTCACTCGTACAGTGTGAGCTCTCCGACAATCGGGTCGTACAGTGTGAGCTGACATGCCGCCCTGACTTTTATACAATCGGGGATATATCGCACAGTGTGAGCGAGGCTTTAGGGAATTCCTTTTTTAATATATTTGAAGAGATTTTTTATCAATCAAAAAAATTTTGTGTCATTTTGTGGTTTTCATTATTGTTTGTTATTTGAACAAAAATAATTTAAGACTCTAATCTTTGTTTGTAGCTAATATGAAGAAAAGGGATCATCTGTATATTTATACAGAGGAAGAAATAACATGTTTTTACTGTTTTTTATTTCACTATATTACCAAAGATGTTACTAAATATATCGACTCCTCACTAGAAAAAAAATAATGGGAAAGACAATGATATAAGTCGTCTTTATCTTGTAGTATGGTAACATATTTTCTAGAATTTAGATGAAGACTACGGAAGCCCTAAGAGGACATGCATCCATACAAATGTATTTTACTCTGTGTTTTCAAGAGATAACAAGCAAATGTATCTTGTTTCCTGTAGACATCCAAGAAGTGACTTGTTATCACGGGAAAACTGAAAACTTGAGATCTAAAAAAAAACAGTAATTACGTGGTTTCACAAGTAAAATAAAATGTATGTATGTCCCTTTAGGGCTTCTGTAGAACACCATGAGGATATCAAAGGGCGTTTAAATGTATTTGAATGTATTTAATAAATCAAAATAAAGAATATTATCATATATCCAATTTACATGTTAATTGAAAATAAAGCAGTGATATCTGTTCAATCCAGACGTGATTGAAAACAATAAAAACTCCATAAAAAAGCAATTACTTCCCAAAACAAACTGTCTATAATGAGTTTCAATTAGATGACAGTTTTGTACCCAGCCTGCCCGTGAGCGTCTCACTCCCTCAACCCCCCTGCCTAAGATCGAATCAGCCGAGGCCACGAGAGGCAGAAGGGCGCCGGGCGACGACCGCTGTTTTGGGCCCCCTGTAAGATTGAGTCATCTGATCCTGAGCTGCTAACGGCCCACCATTACGGCTCATATTTCACCGGCGCTGACTGGCAGGCTGATTGAATTACAGTGGAGGCGGAGGGTGGGAGTACGGCGGTCAGAGCAGGCCGTTTCCATGCAGGTAGAGACAACCAGGCGATAAAACCAGAGACACTTCACACCGGAGAGGGCAAGACATCAGTGCTCGCCATGTGTCCATATCTAGCAAATGCTGTGTTCATTCTTGTTTATTCTGGATGTTTTATATATTTGAATGGGCCAGTTGGTAAAAAAGTTGTCTCTCTGTTTTTTTTATGATAGAAAAATAATTATAAGAAAATCATTTACACTACAAAGGTAAATCGAATTGGTTTAACACATCCTCAGCCGAGAAATCTCCTTCCTAAACTCGACTTGACGGTACAAAAAATACAAGAGGCGAATGTGTTCGGCTTATGCAGGTGAAGCTTTTGTAGTTTCATAATCTTTCATTTTAACGTCTTCTGGGGGATTATCACAACAGACTGAAGGAGTGTCTGTAATCACTGTCACTAGGATTTCTTGTAATTGGGTCGTTTTATCCGCAAAGTAATTTATGTTGTTTTTAATTCAACCAATGTTTTAAGTTTTTCTTCTTTTATTCTGAAGATCTTCCTGTTTTATTGTTGTTTTTGTAAAATACTTTGTAATGTTGGTTTTGATAAATGTTATACTGACAACTTCATCAACTCATTATTAACGTTGCAGTGAATCTTGACCTATTCAAAATGTCTACTATTTTATATTTGTGCTGGCTCTGAAATATTTGTCTCTCTGTTGTTTTATTTATTCAAACCAAAAGTGCTTATTCATTATTCACGCTTGTTAATAACACCTAAGGAATATTTGCCTGACACATTTGGGCTCAAAGATGGAGGTGGACTCAGCTGGGTTAATCCCTTCCTCCTCCATGAACTGAGTCCGGCTGAACTTTCCTGCCGCGTCCATCTACAGGGACCTGTTTGATGGACTGCTAGCTAGGGTCAGTACCAGAATTCCTCTGATGGGCACCATCTAACAGCGTTCTGTTTCAGCTGTGACACGTCTGTCCATCAGTCTCCACTGAGTGACAGTTTGACTGAATCTAGAAAGTCACACATCGACTCAAATCTGTCTTACTGCAGCGCTGTGAATAAACAGATTTAGTGAGATTTAATGAGGACAAACTGGCTGAAAGGACGCTGAATTCAATTACATGAAGAAGATATGTACACAGTTTGAAATACTGCTTTGTCATGTTTCTTTGCACAAAAACAAGCAAAGAAATGGAATGGATATTTGGACCATCTATTTATGAAGCAACTGTTGGCGTCAGGAGAGACTGAACTCTGAGAGGCAATCGTCCTTTCGAGTTGAAAAAGTTCATGTTATGCTGTTATGATCCCTGTAATGGCTAAAGGACGAGGGGAGAAACAATAAAAATGAAAGTAATAAAGTTCAAGCGAGTTTAGTTGTAATTTTTATTCATGTGAAACGTGCAGTATGCAGAAAGTTTTACTGTATTTAGAAACTCACAAATCATCTGAATTAATCCGTCTTAAAACACTATGAAGCCAAAATAAACATTTGCTACTGTAATTTTAATCATATATGATCAGTCAGGTCTGTTTAACAACGTTAAACATGCTTGTTTTGTTAATGGAGTTTTGAATGGCTAAATGGCTTCTAATGCAGCATCACCATGTGAGCAACATTTTTACTTGTGAAAAAAAGCTTCTTGTGCTGGCGTCCACAATTAAGATGCTAGAAATGAGAGAGAGATTAATGAGCATTATTGTAATGCTCTTGTACAGGCAGGTTTCTACCTTACATCCAACCACAAATATTTGTTAAATTGAGTTGTTTCAAATCTGATTCAGTGCCAAACCTGATAGATTATGCTTTAGTATAACAGGGTCATATTTATTTTTTTAATGAGGATTTGCCGATGAGATTATTAAGCTAAAAAGATAAGAGCTGTTGCACCTTTAAAGCTGTGAAAGTAGCTGATGAGTCTGCTGCTGCTGGTCTGTGATCACAGCCATTAACATGTCATTACACCTGCAATATCAGGAACACAGGGGCAGACCGAGTGTGTGTGCGCGAGCGTGTGTGTGTGTGTGTGGTGTTAGGGAGGCGGGGGATGATTTTAGACTCTGTTACCATGGGAATCCTGACTTGGTGGGAGGAGAGGTGAGCATCAATCAGCCATTTAGTATGTTTGTGTGTGTGTGTGTGTGTGTGTGTGTGTGTGTGTGTGTGTGTGTGTGTGTGTTTGTTTCAGGATGGGTGTGTCTATTTACTGACCATCACTCTGGTTTTAATAAAGTCGGGCACAGAGGGGTGATGTGTCAGGGGCGGAGAGTGTGTGTGCTTGCAGATGGTAAGGATGTGTGTGTGCTCATACATGGCATTTTTGTGTTTGTGTATGACCACACATAAAGTTAACAAGTTCTCCATCGTCAAAGTGTGTGTGTGTGTGTGTGTGTGTGTGTGTGTGTGTGTGTGTGTGTGTGTGTGTGTGTGTGTGTGCGTGCGTGTGCGTGCGTGTGTGTAAAGAGGTGACTTATGTGTCCCTGTCCTGCTAAAGATCCATCTGACCGCAGGATGGCCCTCGGTTCAAGGACACACACACCTACTGACTTCATGTGCACTGGGTGTGTGTGCACGTGTGTGTGTGCGCACGTGTGTGTGTGTGTGTGTGTGATCTTACAACAGCAATACGTTGTCACCAAACATTACACACGATTCACACACCAGACGAAGGATGAGGAAAGAAAACAGTGTTGTGTTTTCTTTTGACGTTTTTTTTCTTCTCCATTCTCTAAATCAACTTTAAAGACTCAATCTCCCAGAATGCCTTTCTCACCGACGCTTAAATACGGCTTTTCTTGTCCTTGTAGGGATAAAGCCTTAAGAGTCCAGAGTCATTAACCTGATTATTTCAGACCTCACGCTTAAGTTTTACATTTTTTGTTGTGTTGAATATTTTCAGGGGTGAAATAAATGAACAGTTTTAGACCAACTAAGTATCAGAAGACATTACATTTAAACGTGTAAATCTACGCTCAGATAATAATTGGTGCTTGTAGACTTCTAAATCAAATCCTCAAATTAACAGCTTCATTTGTTCGTCTGAATTATCTCCACAGTCTCGCTGCAGGATGCTTCCAATGTATCACGTTTATCTCACTTATATCTCACATGTTGTGTGGAAACCTGCTGAACCGTCTTTGTTTTTATGGCACAGAAAACTACAAAAAACTTTAGCCTCTTAAATTACATTAAAGGGGAAACAAAATGAACTCAAGCTTGTATTTGTTTTACCTTTTAATAATATAGATATTTATTTGCATATCCTGTTGTAATTAGATTTAACTTTATTTTTGACGCCTACCATTTAACATAAAAACATGGAATGCTGAATGGGCAGGAAGACATCCATCCTGAGTGACACAAAGAGATCCAGAGAGTTAGATTATATTTAAGATTATTTGTTTTATTATTATTTTATTATTTGACTAAACCTGACCACCCATGGTATAGACGACAGCGTCTGAGCTGCCCACAGCCACAGAAACAAACCCCAATAGACTCAAGACATTTCATCTAATGCCGGGTACAGCGTGTACGATTTTTGGACGTCCCAGACTAAAGATGATCAATCGTGGCAAAATTTGTGGTTGAGAGTCCAAAACTGTGGTCCTATACGTCGCATTGTGAGAGGGGATTAAAGATAACCTATCTGATGAATATTAGGCAGCATCACCAAGAGGTGTCCACTTATCCTCACTTTTTTAAATATCACAGAAACAGGAAGTTCCACAGTAAGTAACACAAGACTTGCATTAAGTCCGTTCTAAGAGAAACCTAGAGATGTGCTCTCCTGTTGTGTTGAACTTAACTTGTACCGAACCGTGACCTCTATGAACCGGTTCACCCTTCATAAAATGTAACGGTCTCTTTGTTAACCACATAAAGCAGCGGCCGATGATGTGCTGCATGCAGACTGAATGTAAAGTACACATCATCAGCTGTATGATTCAGGGCTGACTGTTTTAATGGCGAATTTGTCCTTTAAGTGGAGCCATCTCTCCCTCTGAGGGACTCGGCATCGGGGCGATTGGGCTCATTATGTAACTCTGCAGACGCGCCGGGACTCCCTCCACCCGAGGGCACCTTCATCAACACGCGTCAATTTAGCGAGCGGCCGCGGTGGAGGTGACACCGCTTCATTACGCCGGGCGCTAACCTCAGAGCTGAGCCGCGGGGTCAACTATTGATCCCATCAGTTCATCCTGATCGTTTATCTTCCCGGCAGCGCCCCATGCTGAACGCCGACCCGCTCTGATTGATCGCCGCCTGATCGCTAACCAAACCAAATCGCAGTGATTTTTACATCAGTCACTTAGTTACTGAAGTGGACGGGTCAAAAGGAAACAAAGCAGTAGAGCAGGCACCGTCGAGAGGAGACAGAACTCCCAGCTGCGGTATCCGTGGAGTTTTTTTTTGTGGCTTGAATTGACGGTTTGACGCTGGCTGATGAGCTCGGGGAGTTTAGGGAGATTTTCAAACCTGTAATTTGGAAAATGAGCGGCTGTCACAGAGAAAAGCACCTTTCACTTTTCTCTAAAAAAAAACACAGAGTAAAGTCGTGTAATTCATCGAGTCCTCATCCAGTCGGAAAATTATTCACTCGTCCCTCTGAGGAGCTTCTTTTTTTCTGTGCTTCCTGTTTTCTGTGTTGGCCATTAGTTTGTGTTTGTTTGTTGATTTGACTTTTATTTTCCTGTTATCTCTGTTTAAAGGAGCCGAACAAAAACATTTTCTGGGAGACACTCAGCTCTCCTCGGATATCTGTGATACTCTGCTTCAAAAAGTGCCGTTTTCTTTCTCTAAAAGTATAGATAAACTGTACACAGAGCTGTTTCAAGGCAGAGAGGGGATTGTGCAATCATTGCACTGAACACAATCCAAGTAGGACAGCAGCAATATGTTGCTTCATGAGTCATAAAAGGAGCTTTCAGGTGGTTTTATACGTTCGTGCTGGAAGGGATTTTTACTCTACACGCCTCATTATGATTTCACAGATCAAAACGTGAAGTTTAAGCGTTGTTTAACGCAAAAACTCTGTCTGAAAAGTTTAAAAAATAATAATGAAAACCCTTTGTAAAGTCAAACTGGAGCAGTTAGAGCAGAACTGTCTCCCTTTTGGGGCTTTCAAGGACACTCTGACTTTGAGTTTTTATTGCTGAAATTATTTCATTTCTGTTAAACTGTTTAAGATACAAAAAAGACAATTTCAGGCTTTACTGTAAGATCTGATTTCCTTTAAAATTATTATTATTATTTTTTACAAAATGAGAGTTAGCATATGAGCTCAAATCTGCCCTGACAACCAAAGATTATTTTGTGACTTTAAGGATTTTACGTATACCTTTAATGACATAAACAATCATCTTTATTTTGCTCTTTTTGAAGAGAAATCAACATCGTGTACATAAATAAAGGATAAACATCCTTTTGTCTTTCTCGTCACCTCTGACCAGCTGACCAACAGTCTCATGGGAGCACACACAGGACAGCCTGCAAGGTGATGGGATGTGTGATTCAGAGAGGTCAGAGGTCAGCTGGTCAAAAGTGCCGAGAGTCACCGTCATGCTATATCACGCCATTTAATTTTACTGAAGTAAAAACCAAGTAGCAACCTCAATGCTGACAAATGTATCAATGTGAAACTGCAAAAATCTGCCTGCAGCCCTCTAACACAAATATTATAACGTCAGCAGAAGCACAAATGAATGTAGCCCGGTACAAAATACTAATTTGGTTTCAATAGAAATGAGAAATGAGATTTTATATTACAACCCTTTTGATTACATAAAGGCTAGAAGATATTCATAAGAGGCGGAGCTGAGTTGATTGACAGGTGAACACGTTGTGGCTCATTGTCTGGATGCTTAAGGCCCGCCTCAGCTCCACCTCTGTCCGTTTCCAGGTGACCGAAAGTTAGAGTCCGCCTTTCCAATATGGTGACTGCCATTGTTGGGCTTTAATGCCTTTTCAGAAACCGATGGGTGACATCACTGAGATATGCATATGTTTTATTCAAGCTGTGGTTAAATCCCGAAAAATCCTCTAAACAAATACCAGATTAACTTTGGCTGAAGAGTCAAATTAAAGTAATGAAGTAAAAATGCAATAGCTTGTTTGATAATAATCAATAGATGTAAAGTTAAGTGCAAGATTTCTCCAAATGTAAATGAAGCTGTTGAGTACATGTAAATGTGCTGGGTCATTTTTTACCGCTTCGTTATGGAAACATAGATTGTCCTCACATCCTGGACTTATTTCTACCCGTCCTGTCTCACGCTCATTAACTTTATTAATGACACATGAATCTGCAGCCTCAAGTTTGTTCTTCATTTGCGTTTTTTTTTCTCTCTGAACATTCGGACTGACAGCTCAATGGGACGCAGTCAGAGAGCAGAGTTTCAACTGACTTTGCAAATGTGTCTGAATCCAACGAACACGAGCGACTTCAGGCCGGACGCGTTCGACTCCGCGTACCTCCGCTGAAGAGACGAGCTTGTGTTAGCCTTTCTTTTTAATTCCACAGCTCTAATCCCGTCAGTACAACACAGGCCTGTCACACTCTGCTGCTCTGAGTCGCTCTTTAAAACTCACTCACTGATAAACTCCGCTCAGCTTTACTCTGCAGCTCTTTTCCTGCAGACGTTTAGCATTAAAAGCCCTGCATGGAGCTGAAAATGCTGAGTTACTCCCCTATCCTGAGGGGCTTTTAATGTGAAGCATGTACAGGAAATGTTTTAGTTTAGTGTAGCTTAAAAAAATAAAAGTTAAGGTCAAGTTTAATGGAGTTAGAGGTGTTGCTTTTTTTGTTTCTGTTTCCTCAACTCAGACCTGGAAACTGAACCTGATCTAAAATATCTATCTGTCTGTTTGTAAAATACATCGTTATCATATAAGAGTTTGCTTATTTTTATTATTTATTAAAGTGATCTCAGGCTTAACCTTCTGAAAGCTGAGCTCAATTGTTTGCTTAATGCTGCTGCTCTGTGTGTGTGTGTGGGTGTGTGTGTGTGTGTGTGTGTGTGTGTGTGTGTGTGTGTGTGTGTGTGTGTGTGTATACCGTCCATTAGCATAATGATACATTAATAAATGTGTGTTTCTTGTGTTCATGTGTATGTATCTCATTGCTTGACTCACGCCATGACGATGACGCTGAAGTCGAGCCAGTTCCAGGGGTCCCTCAGGAAGGTGAAGGGTCCCACACAGAAACCCCTCGCCAAGATCTTTATGAGCGACTCGAACGTGTAGATACCTGTGAAGGTGTACCTGAGGGAGGGGAGGGAGGGAGGAAGGGAAAAAAGGAAGGAGGTTGAGGGAAAGAGAAGTAAAGAAAACAATATCGGAGGAAGGAAGAGGATGAAAGAGTTATGGGAGAAGAGAAAAAGAAAAAGATTTTATGGTAAAGAAGTAGAAGAAGGAAGTAAAGAATAAAGATAATAAGAGGTGAATTAAGGTAAGAGGGTCAAAGGTAGAGAGGGAAGAAGACCAAAATGAAAAAGGGAAATGAGTTGAGGGATAGAACAAAAAGAACAAATGAAGGAGAAAAGAAAATCAAAAGATGGAGAACAAAGAGAGGACGGGATGGTAGAAATTAAATGTTGAGGATAAACAGAAAGTTGTAAAGGAGGAGCAGACGGTGGGGGAATAAGGAGTGAAGGATGTGGGGGAGGAGAAAGGCAGGACAGGATAAAGGAGCGTGAAGAAAAGGAGATCAGAGAAGAAGAAGGGATGGGAAAAGAGAGAGAGAGAAGGAATAAAGAGGAGTGGAAAAAAGAGCTGAATGAATATTAATAAAAACAGCAGCGCTGCAGCCAAACATCCTTCATTTATTTATTTTGTCCCCAGGAACAAGTTTTGACCCGACGGGGTGTCAACTCAACCGTGCAGAGACAGACAGACAGGAGAGAGAGAGGCAGTCACGTCAGCAGCAGCTGCACAGCTGGAAGCCAGGGGGCAAAAATACATGTTTTCCCTACTAACCCCGGTGTAAAAAGGTATTCAAATAGTTTCCCTTTTAGATTTGTGCCTTTTAGTAGATGCATATAACATTCTGCACTAGCCTCTTTTTAACCCGGGGTCCTATTTCGACATACGCTGGGGTCTAAAGGACAATCAGATGTCAAAAAGTTTTGGAATTGCTCCAGTAGATTGCTTCAGTTTAAAAGTGAGCCAATTGAAGAACGTCCACTAGAAGTTGTTGTTTTTATTGTCACCAACAGGCTCAGACTGTTTTTTATCAACATCCCAGAAAGGATCCGTACAGAGAAAGATCCTGTTCAAGAAAACGTAGATTTTTGTAACCGAAAATATACTATGGGCGCCCAGTGTCTATCAGTAAGCGTGTGCGTCTGATGTACAGGGAGAATGTTGTCTCTCTCATGAGCACAGAGTGCACCTTGCCTGCTTTCAGCACTAGGATGCTGTGACTTTGGTAAAAGGCCGCGGTAATCTTGCATGAAGTGCGTACAGCTTTACGGCATCACTTCACACAGCAGCCTGCAGCTACAAAGCAGCCAGTTAGCCCATCTCTGTTCTGTTTGAAGAGAGCTTTGCAATCGCCCCATGATCTGTATCACAGCTAATAGGAAAGCAACAATCCAACAGCATAGTCTACATCCCTGCAGATACTATTCATAACAGATTGTGTCGTAACATTGAGCTGTATCGTTATTGGGGCAGAAAATCACCTTACCCACGTTATGTCTTAAACAACGGGCTGTAGACGCTAGCAGAGTCACATTTGATCAAGAGCCAGTAAAATCTCTGAACCTCGTCAGTCGACATGGTTCTTGGGCTTCTCACAATGTCTTCACAATTTTTTATTTTATTTTTAGGACTTAGCCATATCAGTCTGTTTTATGGCAGCTAGCTGAAGAAATCTTCAACAGCAATTCCAAAAAAAATTGTGTCTCCTCGCTATTTAGACCCTCAAAGATAAAAAATTCAAGGTTTAAAAACAATGGAATTCCTCTAGGCCAGCAGTGCCTTCAAAATCTACTACGGTAAATACAGACAAAAATAAGCGTACTTTTTAATATCACAGTTTGTGCCAAATGCTCAGCCAAACTTCCTCCCACCCTGTCTCATGAGTTGTTCCCCTGGACTGGATGCCATTACACCAGCAGAACAAAGAGTTCAGGCTTCTGTTGGCAGCGCTGCATTCAACAGCAGTCACACAGCCTGTGGGAATCCCCTTACCATCCAAAGGTGATTCTGATTGGTGGACACAACTGGCAAAGGAAGAGAGGCAAACAGACAGACGGATGTACTCACTCCACGTATTTGGCCCAGTACGCCGGCTCGGACATGGCCATGAAGCAACAGTTGGTCAGGATGGTGCACATGATGAACAGACTGAATAATGTGAGCAGGTTAAGGACAAACAAGGTTCAAATCAACTTCACATATGCAGTTACAACAAATACACACATCAATCTTTTAAGAAACATTTCATAGCATGCTTGAATGATTCAGCCCACAGACTGTATTTCAGTCAATTCAACGACGCCCCTTATCTAAATTATGCAAAACTATTAGCCTTCATATAACAGATAGAACAGAAAATATAGATGGAGTTATAATAAAACATCATCAACCCCCATAAAAAGTGTACGAATAACAAAATGAGATATTCAGACCAAAGTTTTTTTTACTGTGCTGTTAACATGTTTATTTTTGCTGTAAAAATGGAAATGGGAATTTTAATTTGCTGGGCAGCCTCAAGTGGACACTCGAGGAACTGCACTGTTTTGCACCTCTGGATCGCTTTATTTTTGCTTATTGGTGAAAATCCAAAGTCCAAAGCCACCATGATGCTTAGTCTGTAGTATAAGTACCAATAGTGAGAGTCAATTAGTAGGTGTGTGCTCAGGAGCCTGAAATTAGATCAGTCTCTTACTCAATAAAATGTGAAGAAAACATGTCAAAGACTTAAAAGTTAGACCTGCTTTAAACTAAAATTAGTCAAATAGTTCAGTCAGGTGCCCGGTGGGCGGAGTTCAAAGGACAATGAGTGTCCAAAGAGAGAATTAAAGGTGTCAATTTGATGTTCTTCTGTGTGATTTGGGGCTCTTAGTCACTGTGGCTAAAGAGCATGAGCTGAAATGTAAAACATAAATGTCCTCGATCGACATAGTGAAGCTTGATCCCTCATTGTGAGTCTCTCCAGAGAGCAGTCAGCTGAATGCCCGATATGTAAATGCAAAGACGTGTGTTTTTGAGCGTGTGCAGCCTACAGGCCCAAGTGATTTTACATGTGCCCTTTTAAAAAAGAAATCCCTTTCACTGATTTCCCATCATAGCTAAATAAAGACGAAGTGAACTGAAAGGCTGTGCCGGGTTAGCATGTGTGCTCAGCGCTCCCTTCGACGCCTGCCACTTTCAATACAGCAAATTAATATGCCATTAACAGCAGCGATGGGCGAGCGGGCCCACTCTTGTCTAATCATCATATAATGGGGAGCAGTAACTTTCCAAACTGTCAGAAGGCAGAATTACATGTTAAATATCGCCTTCGGCTGCCATGTTCTGCAGCTACACGCGCTCAGGTGGGAGACACTTTGTGCGACCGGGCTCAGCTGTCAATCACGGCTATAAATGAATCATAATTATTGTAATTTGGCGGGAGGAACATGCTCCCCGTATGAGCGTGGCCCAAACTCCAGCTGAAAGTTGTCGGAGCTGCAGGGTAATTGTTGATTGAGTGCCGGCTGTAATGATGTTGTTGGAGCGCAGAGGCAGGCGGTGAGATAATACGGTTACAGATTGACAAACAACACAAATGTCCCCCGCTGCAACCGCTACCACTGCCGCCGAACCACGAGCTAATTATACCATAATGATAGCCCTGCTGTTGTGGACCTCCCAGGCCACAGTACAGTTAATATCATTACACCTCCCACATCCACAACAAGAGCTATACTCCGCCTTCTTTCCACATTTGTGTTACTCCCTCATTCTTCTCCTCCGTCACATCGACAGTAAACCTCGACACTTTGACAGTTAAACACTCCGTCATCCAAGTGTCAATCAAAACCCTTCAAAGTAAAACCCCTCGTATTGGTCTTAATCCACTACTGACTCATCTTTTATTTGTTCAAATTTGCAGGAAGGAAAAAAAAAACAGGGATTGAAGCAGGGTTGAATACAGACAGCAAGTAAAGTCCTCTCAGCTTAAGACCAAAATCCAAAATAAAGGCCGAACAATATTCTATTTTAAAATGCAAACTAATGGAAGTTTCAAACATGCGATTAAATGTGGTTAATCGTGATTAAGTATTGAAATTTAGCGATTAATTTCGATTAAATATGTTATCGTTTTACAGCCTTCAAACAAATTAATCAAACCTAGTAAACCACAACAAGGAGCATCAGTGTAAAAGTAGGTTTTAAAAAAGTACCTTTAAGAAGACTCAGTGTAGCTAAATTGTAACACATTAAGGGCTTTGAATCGAAAGGAAAATAAAACAAAAATAAACCCTAAATGTTATTTTCCATCAATCTGATGACTGTTTTGTCTAAAGAATGAATGAAAAGAGCTCTAAAGTCGGAGGAGGCAGGTTTTTAATGTCTTGTTTTGCTTGTTAAACACTTCAAAACCAGAATATTTGCTAGTATACACTATCAAAAAACTGTTCTTGAAATCTAATCGATGAATTGACCTATAATGTGACATGTCACCCTTTACATTGATCATAGAGAGAGGGAGTCTATCAGAGTCTAACGGGACCTCTTGCTTTGCCAAAACACCCTCCAGAACAACGCGCATAAATTTGACATCATTAGCATAATGCTGATTCAGCGCTGACACAACAGTGACATCAATAAACAATAACACAATATATGAAACTCAATTAACAGGCCTGTGCAGGGGGCTGATTTTAGAGGTGTGTGTGTTTACCTGACAGCCATGCAGCAGTCTGTCATCCCGCTGATCAGTGGGAGTTTACAAAACCTCTTCTTCCATATCCTGTTTCATTAAAGTGATTCTTTTCACCCCTGAAAGTTTCACATTGTTTAAACTGACATTAAGGGAAGGATCCCTACAGAATAAAAGGTTAACTCTTAAGAGTAAGATGTTTTTTTGGGCTTTTTGGGCCTTTAATGGAGAGATAGGACAGTGGATAGAGTTGGAAATCAGGGAGAGAGAGAGAGGGGGGAATGACATGCGGGAAAGGAGCCACAGGCCGGATCTGAACCTGGGCCGCCCGCCTCGAGGACCACAGCCTCCATACATGGGGCTTGTGCACCGACCACTGCGCCACCAGTAAGATGTTTTTTTTAACCTTTCACTGATTTACATCGCTCTCTTCAAAGCCACCAGACCCCATTGACAGACAGAGATATTTTAACTTGCAGAACACAGGAATTGCTGATTTGCTGCTGCCTACAAAAAGATGGTTTATTTCTTTTTGTGTGTTATTCATATATTGTTCGGTCCAAACGAAGAATTCAAGACACCAAAGTCTAAGACTGATCCAATCAAACTAGAAATAATCCTGAAGACCAGCAACTCTTGTGTCCGGTGTAGTAGAATTACTGTTTTTGTCAATGGAGGTCGCTTGCGTCGAAATAGACGAGGAACGAGGAAGAAGGGGATTTTTCTCACTCAACAAAGGTTGATAGCTTGTTTTACACATTTATAATGATATAATTATATCCATAACCGTGTTAAAATGTTGTGCTTTGACTTGTGTCAACAACACCGGGGAGAAAAACTTTATTCAGCTCACTGCTAGCCATTTATTGACGAGCCTTTGAGTGTTGGCATTTAAGACATCACAAGGCACCTCACTTATTTAATACTAAAAGCACTAGATGTCACACTGTTTGCAAGGGGAAACTGAAATTCACAGAGCGAAGAAGTAAATACTTAACGGATTCAGTGCGGACAGTGAGCCAGCGCTTCTGGCTATGCAACTCGATATCCGACACATTGCGTGCCTTTAGGACGTGGTGTTATTTGTCTGAGATATTACACCAACACGCTCCAGTCAGAGCACCGCGGTCAACACACCAGACGCTCTAAGATGCTCCTACATACAGGCTTCAAACCTGAGGTGAGGTGACAGAGCCTTTGTGTTGGCTGCTCCAAATCTGAGGAAGTTTGACCCTGAGGGAGACGCAGTGCACGTTGAAAAGTTAATCTTTTGCACCTTAACAAATGAACTCATTGGTTTGTATGCTCCAGTATTTTCTTTGGATTCTGTCCATTGAGTCATCTGTTTAAACTTTGACCTGACTTCTGATGTGTTACAGGTAGTCAGAGAAACACAGGGTCAAGCAGATTTGTTGCTCAAGTTAAACTATACTTTATCTATAATGGATTGTTAGCTTAGCTTCTATGAAAATATCAGTTTATTGAGATAAATAAATCATCATTAGATTACAGCCAATAAGAGCTGGTCTTTAGCATTGACACGTTCTGCATGTTTTTATTTGCTCTCTGCGTAGATTGTTTCTCCTGCACAAATCAAAGCCTGCCCATCCAAATTGGTCGATACAGCTCGGACTACAAATGTACTCCAAAAAATAATCAGAACACTTTCCATAATGAAAATCCCCCCTTTTACAGATTCTATATTCTTGTGTAGAATCTGTAAATAGAGATTAAACAGAACTTTTTTTGCAGCACTTCCTGGAATCCTGTGTCAAAACTCTGAGCTAAAAAGCAACACATCACTAGTACTGTGCAGTCACTGTGGTATGGAAGTGGTAACACATATATGTTGCCACAAAGCTTGCACAAACCCAACATAACGGCTCAGCCACAACGACACAAAGTGAGTAAATTACTGACAACTTCAATTCAACCTCAAAGACGATCCACACACACTCACACACACACACACACACACACACACACACACACACACACACACACAGCTGGTGGATTTGGTGCAGCCTTACTGATGGATTAACGTGGTCCCAGAGCAAAGCCTCATGGGACACTCAGTCAACTGTGTGTCCTCCAGACAAAAAGGCCCTCTGGGAAATGTAGTCAAACATTGTTTTGTGTCACATACTACAAGTAGTGTCGATACTGAGAGAAACACACAGCCCACATCTTTGTTTTCTATTAACAGAACTGTGTGTTTTTGTGTGTTTGATGGAGTGTGTGTGTGTGTGTGTGTGTGTGTGTCCACCTCACAGCGCTTGTCATTGTGGCGCCAGCGTGGTTGGGCATGAATCCAGGACACACTTGAGCTCACACACACTTATAAAAACACTCATACACAAACACACACACACACACACACACACACGTATTCAAACTCCACTTCACTTTTAGACCACAAACAGAAACTGCCCCCCTCCCACACACACACACACACTTGTTCTAATTTTTCTTTTTGTCTGATTACAACACACACACTCCGACACACACACCTTGCACATCGGCAGCGCCACACCTCCGCCGCTGACCTCTTCCCCCACTTATCCCCCCGACAACAGCAGCGTGTCCGCCGGCTCGACATCTCTCAACACCAGCAGCCGTGTCCAGAGGTAAAAATAGACGAGTGTGAGGTGAGAGGATGAGGTGAGGGGGGGGGGGGGGGGGGCTGTTGAGTTTTGGGTGTGAAGTAATATCTGTCATATTGGCTCGGCGTCTGGAGCCAAAGAGGGACGCCGGCGTGAAGTCTGAGTGTGGCGTGAGACTGGCGGCTCGCCAAAATCTCAATCAGGAGTCTTTGAAGAACATCTGGAATTCAAGTTCAAATGCTTTAACGAGATTTCAGATATGATGAAAAAGTTGAATTTAAGCTTTTTTACATTAAAGTTAAGAAAGTTTAAAAGATGAAAAGACTTGTCTAAAACCTGGTACTTTTTCCCGATTTAGTGTCGTAGTTAAGTAGCAAAAAATTTAATCTGACTAAAATGTTAAAAAAATTTGTTTTGTTTTGTTTTTTTACATTTTTGGGGGGTCCTACATTTGGGCCTAGGATATATACAAACAAAATGAACAAACACAGAGGATATTAGATTCTGAGAGTGGTCTAAACTCAGGGTGCTACAGAACACATCCCAGACAGAGATCTGCATGTCTGTACAGTATGTTAATTCTCCTGAATGTGTGTGTGTTTGTGTGTGTTTGCGAGTGTGAGTAGAGACTACCTTGATGGGAAATATTTACTGGTCATGTTTATAGCTCGTCGGACAGCTCAAGATGATATCTGGCTTAGAAATACGAGCGTAAGGATGAGCCCTGTGAGTCTCACACTCGCACACATATTCACACACTCACGCGCACACACACACACACGCAGTTGACATGATTGGTAAATACACGTCATTCCTTCTCTTGTGCCTGGAAAGCGTCCAGCAGTCGGTGTAAACTCGCCTGACGGTAGATTCAGGAGGTTAAGAGAAGCGCTTCAGTGTTGTTTAAACATTAGATGATTATTAGATTAAATATTAAATCCAATAAATGTTTTTTAGGTGATGATGTTCATTACTTTTGTTAAAATTACTCATGTTTGTATTTATCTCCTCTTCCTTTATGTCCAGCACATTATATCTTTTTAATGGAGATTTTACAATATTGTTCCACATAGCCTCAAACAAAGCATTCATTTTTAACTACGGTCCTTCTGTTGTCATAAATAAGTCAGGCTGATAACTACATCAAGTTCAGAATGTGTCAGTGTATTTATTTAGAGGGCCTAGTCTGCCACTAAACCAACATTCAGATACTGACATCAATCAGAGTAACTTTAAATGACTATAGATACATTTAATGAGTCATTTAAACCAATTAAAACAACCTGTATAAAGGACAACATAGATAAAATGTAAATAGATCTTATAACTGAGGCCTTTATGACTCAGGAGTATTATTTATCAACACCTCTATTAACTGTCTTAAAATCTCTTCACTAACTTTAGTAAGGTTTGAAAAATGATAAGGAAATTCCTGTATTTCTTTTAATAACTGTTGCTCGTTTTTTCAGATATTTAAGGTCTATGGTCATGCACAAGACTTGAAACTGTTTCAGTAAATATCTTCAGCCTGATGACCAGATGTTCTGACGTCTTTAATTTCTTTCTTTACGTTTTAGACCTCTCAGAAACTCCTCGATGTGTGAGCAAAGATGAAACGCTCCGACCTGCTGTGAGTTGCGCCTCTGCAGGAAGTATGATAAACAAGTTATGGACTATTAAAAAAAAAAGGGATCATACTATCTGGTATAATACATCTACATATCCCATAAAACAGGGTAAACATAAGGTTAAACTTTCTTATAAGCTGATGGTTTTAATTGTTCCAGTTTTCAAGGGGTGCTGCAGCACCCTCAGCACCCATTCTTCCTGTGTCCCTCTTTAGGTCAGAAGATATTCAAAAATAGAGCTCAGGTCTAAAAATACCTACATTCCTCTTTAATCTGACTACAATGATGGTTTTGTCAGTGTTGAGTGTTAGCATGTTAGCATTCTGTTTACCATCACTCAGTGTAGTGTAAGCTAAACAGTTAGCACAAAGCTCATCACTCAGCGCTGTGTATGCTAACATGCCAACAAAGAGCCTCCGAACATTCAAACTGTTAGCATAGAACTCGTCACTGAGCGTGCTGCAGTATCAATATACCTGTTAACACACCATCAGTCACACATTTACACACTTATGTTGTACCATATGTCACACACACACACACGTCCTTTACCTTCTGCTAAAAGGAAACCTCAGTTACAGTTAATACTTCTACGACTTAAACAATGTCTGTTTAAAAGTTCAAGAGCAATATCTCTGAGAATTAATGCCGAATAATTGTCAAAAGGGGAAATATTTCTTACAAAGCAGAACTGTAACTTCCACTAATTCAAGAAAAGCAAATTGATGTGCTAACTATCCGAGGAGTCCAAAATGCTAATGTCATTTGAGTACTGTAACAGTGAAGAACACACTGCAGAATATTTTGTTTATTTTCATCAATGGCTAAAAATAAGTTTAATTCTCAAAACAACAAAAAACTCAGAGCGCGAAGTAGTCAGAAAAAAGAAATTGTAGTAGAAATAACTTTTAATCTATTGTGCATTATTCTGCATGATTTCATTTTTCTAGAAGGCCACAGAACTAACTCCATTCTTCTCTGAAACCAGAACCTTCTTCTCAGGCGCTGTTAGGGGGTAAACAACCTTTAAATTGCTTTACATGTGTACAGTTAAGTGGGTCCTCTACAATACATTCTTTTTTTTTGTGTTTTCTCTTCAAACTCACCCCATCATGTTGTGTCGATGTGATTCAGAGTCAAACATCATGATGGGATTCATCTCTGCAAACAGTGAAACATCGACCAGGCTGCAGACGCCTGCAGACATGAAGCACTCCGCCTGCTTCTGTTTGTTTACACTAACAACCAAACTGCCGTCAGGGTGGCCCGATCGCGCACACACACACACACACACACACACACACACACACACACACACACACACTGAACCCCCATGCTTCAGGGACACTGCTTTGTATTTGACCTCTGACCTCCCTGCAGCCTCGTCCCCACAGCCAGTAGATCACAGCTCTGTTCAGATATCAGGAATACATACAGTAGCAGCATCCTGTGTGTGTTTGTGTGTGTGTGTGTGTGTGTGTGTGTGTGTGTGTGTGTGTGTGTGTGTGTGTGTGTGTGTGTGTGTGTGTGTGTGTTTGTACATACTGTATATATAAATATATATCAAAGGATATGAGTGGACGAGGATCCTGATGGCGATTCTGCGGATGGGGTGAAATGGGCTGAAGATGTAGAGAGCTGAAGTGGCACTGAAACGGAAGATGGCCTTCCCTTTGTTCAGGACTATGAAGGTCTGCAGGGGAAAAAAAGAGAGAGAGAGAGAAAGAGAGATTCAAGATACAGGGACAGATATTCTGAAATACAAAATAACCTCAAACAACCGGTATTTAAGGCCTGTATTCACGGACAGAGCTTTTGCGCTAGCAGCGCACATTTTCAATACGCTCTCATTAACAGCTGTTTTTTTTATCCCTGCGCTCTCAGTTGAAAACAGTTCAACATTCAGAACAGCACCACACTCATCAATGTCTTCTCCCTTAATAACAAATCAAGAATGGGCAATCTAAAACAGACCTAACATCATTACCTATCATAAGGGAGGGAGTTGGAGGTTAACTTTTGTAACTTAGCAACAACGTTTGTGAGAAGCTCTCTGAAACTAAGGTCCTGAGCACAGAAAGCACTTTGGACACAGGCCCTAATACGCATCATTCAGAATATTCATATAGTAAAACTTAAATGTAGACTATCCAATTATAGACTTCCTTAAAAATGTCAGAACTCCCCTTTTGGGTTTGTTGTTCTAAGTTCTGTGTTCACACTGAGGGGTCGGCAGTGAATGTTCAGATCTTCCTGTAACCTGCTCATAAACTTCCCAGATATGAAAAATATCCATCAACTTGTAGCGTTTAGATCTTTCTGGAAAAATGCCCCATTGTCCACTGAGTATACTAACAACTAAGAAAAAGCTTCTAGAAATAAGAACAAAAATGAGAGTGAAAAAACCTGACGGCTACGACAATAACAAGGTGTAAGAGCAAGAGAAGAGACAAACTGTGTCAGGCACACATAAACACACACACACACACACACACACACACACACACACACACACACACACACACACACACACACACACACACACACACACACACACACTAACACAGATCACTCCCCTCCCCTACTCTCCTGTGAAGTAGGTTACCAAAAATTCAATTCATCTTCCACAGATTCTCCAACAGAAGAGTCGGGGCATTTCCAAAATCTGTCACCCACAAACACACACACACACACACACACACACACACACACACACACACACACACACACAGAGACACACACAAACACACACACATACACTCTCTGGGTCACCTACCCTCCTTTCTTTGAAGTAGTACTGGTCGATGTCTTCCAGGGGAACGCCCACCAGATGAGACGGGATGTCGGCGAAGATGCGCGGCAGCTGTTTTCCTGCCTCCAGGTCGGGCCGGGGCCGGGGGAGCACCACGTCGCCCAGGTCCTGACACACACACACATAACATCAGAGTATCAACACCCACCCAAAATACCTCCAATCTGTGTACTGAAGTTGCTTTACAACTCTTCCTTTTATTCAAGTTCTAACCCCCAATATCTTGTCCTCTCTATGTTGTGTGTGTGTGTGTGTGTGTGTGTGTGTGTGTGTGCGTGTGCGTGTGAGTGTGTGTACCTCCTGGTAATGTTTGTTGCGTCGGGCCTTCTCCTGGGCGATGCGCTGCTCGATGGCCGCCAGGGAGTCCGGCGTGAAGCGCTGAAAGCTCTCTGGTCCCATTGGAAACACACAGCCAGCCATCTTCTCATCCTGATCCTGCTGCTGACTGGCCCAGTATACCAGCTGCAGATACAGAGACAGGAGCTTTGTATTAACAATCATCCCCCAATCGATCTATGTGTGCAAAACTAACATCGATACAGATCTGTTTTTTACATATTGTGGCGGCCTAAATAACTTATAGCCTCAAACAAGATTTGGAAATGTTTCAGTAGATTTCTTCATATAAGTTTCCATACAGAGAAAGACGTCAGATTCAAACCCGTTCCTGCCGCGACGAGGACTATCGCCTCTGTTCATTGCGAGACATAACCGCTAGGCTAACTGGCGCCCTGAGATAGAGCAAGATGATTCTTTTTTAAACCAGATACAGCTGTTGTGACAAAATCTTCAAAGCCACCAGACGTCATTGATAAAAACAGTCATTTTACTTTGCAGTTGTGATCGTCTGCCACTCCCTCCTTTGGTTTGTTTCTTTGTTTGCTTGTGTTGATTTGCATTTTAGTTTACACTTGAAACCACCAAAGTCACACAACATTGTACAATAATCAGGCAACTGAGGCCACAGTAGACCAGCAACTCCTGCTTTCTATGAGGCAAAATGATTGTTTTTGTCAAAGGAGTTTGGTGTATTTAAAGAGAGAGGGATGTAACAGCTGTTTCTGGTGTTCAAAATGATCTTCCTCTTTAACAAAAAGGTCTATGGCTGTAGGGATGCTTTCTGTAATGTTTTCAGACACTTCACAATCTGAACTTTAAGTGGATGCACTTTGATCAGGAACATTTGCCCTAAAGGATTACATTGCAGCCATTTCAGCCTGTTTCAATGCTGCAAGTTGAAGAATCCTACCGGAGCAATTCCAAAACATTCTTTAACCAATTAGTCGTATAAACCTTCAAAATCTAAGAATGAATAGAGCCCATTAAGTACCCCTTAATGATACAGAAGGTAAACACGTTTTTAACTTCTGTATCATGTATCATTACCTTGTGCACAAATCCATTTTCATAAAAGACATGTTATTTTCCCCCCATGGGAAAGCAAATCCCTGCAGGCCAAAAGTGAAATGTGGGTGTAATGTGTGGGTGTCTAAATACTTTGTCTATATTACGTTTCATTATTCATGTCTCAAATAACTATAGGGTGTCCAAGTAATAAAGTGCAGGCCTTTAATAGTGTCTCATTAACACTCAGAAACAGGGCGATCAAGGATAGAGTTACACTGATAGACAGTGATTATAGGGTTACACCGTGAGAGGAGGGAGTTTGAGGAGAGCAAGACTGACAAGGTGTGAGTGTGTAACAGGTCTGTGTGTGTGTTTGTGTGTATGTGTGTCCAGACCATCTGCCTTGGATCCTAATTGAATGATTAGACAGGCCTCGTTTTTCAACCCTTCATGCATTTATTCTTCACAGCTCCCAAATCTGATTTCTGAAGTGTGTGTTTGTGTGCGTGCGTGCGTGTGTGTGTGTGTGTGTGTGTGTGTGTGTGTGTCCACATCAAAGGGAAATCGAGCTCTGTTTTCCATTCTTATCAAAAGCTGTCATCCACTTCCTCTCTCTCTCTCTCACACACACACACACACACACACACAGGTCATGTACAGTGGCTCCTGATGAGATGTTCAGTCCTGGTTTCCATTCTGCTCTGACACTCGGTCACGTACACTCCTGTTTGTTCACCTCCTTACTTGACAAATGATAAATGACTGTACCAAGAAACAATGCAAACTTCAAGTTCTGATGATGTTGACTGAAAAGGTCGTCACATTATCATCATGAAACTTGTGCAAAATAAATACAACTGAGAATGACCTATATAGGATTTTTTAGACCAAAAAATACCAATTTTACCAATATGACTGCAAACATAGGTACATATTAAGATGCATAATAAATCAGGGCTATCAGCATTGAGAAGTTAATCAGAATTAATTAATGCATTTCTATTTTTTTATCACGATTAATCACATTCTATTTTGTCTCTTTAGATGATCGTGGATAAGCCCCCAGAGTGTCTCCCTATAGTCACAGTGATGGAAAAGAACAACACTGCTGCATCTTTAAATGTCTCATTTCACTTAAAAAAATGAAGAAAAGAAAACTCCCAGAGAGCTCAGCTGATGAGGCAAAAGAAATATCCACCTTGTGACATCAAACATTTCACTTTTCTACCGTTCCTTTCAGCTGTTCTCATGAGTTTTTGATACGCAACAAGTTCTATTTCCGTTGGTTAAGTTAATGACGTAACTTTCGACGTACTTTTACCAGAAGGTCCTTACTTTATTTCAAAATAAAAGCAGGGTTGAATTCAAACAACCAGTAAAGTACTCTCAGCTTAAGACAAAAATTTAAAAAGAATTAAAATAAAAGCCGAACAATTTTTAGTTTTAAATGCAAAATGATGGAATTTAATACAATTAAAAATGCAATTAACCGTGATTAACTATTTGAATTCAGCGATTAATCACAATAAAAAATGTAATTATTTGACAGCCCCAATACAAAATAATTTCTTAAAATGATATGTAATAAAATATATGTCGTAAAAAATATAGGTGGAAAATTGTATACAGCATATTCTTTAACTTCTTTGGGAAATAAAGAAAGACTAAAGGACATGGTTGGATTGAGAGAGGGTTTGATGATAGGGATGATGAGGGTGTTTAAGTGAAAAGTACGTTTGGCCTGTCACGCAGTAATAAGCATCTGAACTTTTTTTTATTTTCCTGTAGAGCTTCAGGCTGAACTCGGACAAACTGCTATAAAAACATCAAGTGACTGAAGTGACACTTTCATTTCCGCTCTGCTTCCAGTGTTTTTAATGATCTTCCTTTTTTAATGATGTTTCTTTTTGTTTTAGAGCTCATTGTGTCTCCTTGTTGTTGTTGTTGTTGTTTACTACATGGTCGCTGTTAAACTCAGAAATTGCCAAAAGATCTGAAGGTTTTAATGACGATGACGTCACTGAAGTAACTATTTTGTGTTGCATTAATGAGCACAAGTTTTAACAAGCTTAATGGTTCCTCACTCAAAAAGTGTTTATGTCCCCTAAAGCCTGACGTACACTGTACTATTGAAGAAAGGTCGAGGAGGAACCTCAGCTCACTGAACGACTGAATCATTAACGACGCACGACCAAAGTTCACGATGTGCTCACACTGTATACGACCCGGACAAAACCTGAGAGCTCACACTGTACGAGTTAAATCAGTACGGCGCCTTCTCAATTGTCAATAGAAAACTCCCACAGACAGAAGTTGATTTCATTTGTCTCATATGCACAACTCAGATAGCCGACACACGCTCACACAGAAACGCTCTCACCCTCTCTCTCTCAGCATCAGCGAGGAACAAAAGTTTACCAGCAGATAACTCTTAACAAATGTTCCCTGTCAGCTGAAGGTCCGCAGACATTTCCTTCAAACATGTCTTTCATGATTGGAGGGGCAAGGTAGATTAAACAGGCATGCCTGATGTTGCCATGGTGATTTCTGAAGCTGTCTGTCAGTGTATGCAGGTAAAATCAGGTCGAACAAAAAAAAGTCCTGTAGTTAAGGAATGGGCTCTCTCACTGCGAGATCGTATACAGTTGTACAACCAAAATATCAAACATGCCAGAAAATTCATCTGATAGGTCGAGAGAAGCTGATCCGGCTGTGATCGGCCATCATGACTCAAGGTTCACAGCACGACTATCAACATGCGTCAGGCTGGAATATGGCCCCAATTCAACATTGTGTGACTGAAAAATCGGGTCTAAATCAGACTTAAAACGTAAAGTGTATGTCCAGCTTTAGATACTATAGTGACTTGTAGCCATGCAAAGTTTGTCTCAATGAAGGTCTGGAGGTGGAAAAGGCTGTGATTCAAACTTTCCCTCGTGGCTATATTTGGTACATTGAAAAAACTGAAAGCCAATGGATATCTTAAACACACAAACAACAACAAAGACTCTGCAGCTCGGATGAGAGCAGGAAAGAGAATAAGCACGGTTAAAGTTTTGACGGGAGTATTTGCGATGTAAACAGAATCCTTAAGCTTTCTTCTACCGAAACTACGACCAAAAAAAACATCAGAAGTGGATTTAAAACATCATGTTTTTATGAATGGTTGAACTTCAAATGTGCTCACTGGGAATATCAAACGGTCAGAATGTAAAGAATATTATGAGATTATTTCTTAGCATGAACGTTGTAAAATAAACAATTGTGACATACTTGCAAAGTTATCAGAGAGCCAAACATTGTCCATTTAGTTTTTTTCAAAGTCTCTTAATTTAACTTGAATGGCAGCTTTGAGGACAAAGCTTCACTCCAGGTTTTGCTGGGCGATAATAACCATGAGAGAAGCCCTCCTGAGGTAGCTGTCAGCGTCTTTGTTCGGGGTTAAACTTTAATTCACTCACAGCACAAAGTGTTTGACGCGAGCATGATGAAAAAAAAATAACAGGCAGATTTCAAACAGAAAGAGTGAAGAGAGGATGTTCAAAAACAGAGAAGAGGGAGAGTCGTTTAATTTTTGGGTCAAAACAGCGACGCAGACCAAACAAGCACCGCCCTCAGGACGGACCCACACACACACACACACACACACACACACACACACACACACACATATGCACACACAAGCTAGTATTCATGCACATGAACGCACACTAGGAAATAAGTGTGGATGAAGTCCAAGAGACAATCCCTAATACACTGTAGCTGTGCATGTTCATGTCATTTTCAAGCTTCAAACATGGAGTCCTGTAACTTCAACATCAATGTGTTGTAGACTGTTCATGCATTGCAGTGCATACACACTGAAACACACATGTTTCTACTCTGTCTCATGCACAAATATGTCACTCTGGAAAACCACCTGACCTCTGACCTCACTCTCTCATCTGACCTGCAGAAACCTTCTCGACACAAAGGTCAGGTCCAACATGTCAAACAATAACCCTCAGCATGAGAGCAAATCCATCCTAAAATGTACTTCTAATTTTCTAAAGTATAAGAACCTGTTTCGTCCAAGACATTAAAGACCCAACCTGGTGTAAGATTGGCATGGGATTTATTTGTGTTAACCTTTGAAATGAGGACATTTCATCTGAACAAAGGGAAGTATGTAAGATGGAGATGAGATTTATTTTTGTGAAGTTTTATTTTATAGATCTTTATTTTTCTCAGGTTGAGATAATATACATTATTTGATTTAATGCTAATTTCATTTATATTTACAATTTGTACTTTACAAGAGTATCTGTTTGATATGATGCGCTGTGCCTTTAAGGTTACCCATGGTTACGGTTGGAGGAGTGATATTGCTTTAAGACAAGTAAGGTGTCGCTGTTGTTGTTGTTCAGTCTGGATATGTCATGCTCTGTTACGGACGGACATTAAAAGTATGAGACGCACAGCAGAAGTTGTTCCCTGTGCTTTTACTTACCCGCACCCGAAGATATATATCTTTAATTAAGTATGTTTAGTGTTATAGTTAACGGCAAGACAACTGAGAATAATCAACATCATCCAAGAAGCGCCGTTACACTGGTATGAGAGAGACCTCAAAACCTGGAACTATTTATGGACCACAGACACAGTAATCAAAAATGCTTCTCTTCTGTTAAACATGTTTGTCATGTCAAAAACAACACAGTTCCTACTTCCTACACAAACTGTAAGATTGATGAGTTTTTAATAAAAGGCCGAGATCATGTCATTGGTCAACAGTAAACAGAGAATCACACACCAATGACAACATCAAGTATCAGGGGAGAGGTGACGATTTGAAGCTGGAGCACGAGCAGGGACGACTTGAGGGCTTCATTTTTAAAACTGTTTTGTCCCAGAGGGGAATTTGTAATCAGCCAGGTAAGAAAATAAAACATATAGAAAACAAATCAGCGCTCAGGTACAAACTAGTCATCGTATTGAACATGAAACATCCACAGTATTACCATTAAAGTATATTAGTTTGATGGCTTGAATGTCAGTTTCTTTCCAACATAATGCAGCCCTCGTCGTGAGGGGAGGAGCTCTGATTCACCAAGCCGCTGTAAAGAGGACGACAAAGGCCGAGGTGATGGACAAAATCTAAAAATTCAATCACCATGTCATGTTCTCTAACTGAAAGTCCAGTCTGGGATAAATAAAGGATAAAAACCAACACAAAGCAGAGTGATAAAGGCAGTGTCTGAAACCACATACTTATGTAATGCTTACAACATAACTCAAACAGTATAACCCGCTTACTGCATACTAACCCGATGTGTGTGTCGTTTGCAACGTACTAACTGGAAGTGTTCGATCAATGTCAGAAACACAATTATTTGTTTCTACGATTCTGAATCTATTTTTTAAAACAAACTCATATATCCTTTTTAATGTCAAATAATATGCACTTTAATGCAACATAATGCTTCTACTCCACCACGTGTTGGAGCAACTAAAGTTACTTTGCAGATTCAGATCATTAATATAAAGAGAGCTGATCAGCTGATGCAGGCAGGACCTCAGGAAGTGAAGTAATATTTTATGTTAGATGTCTACATGAAGGTCAGCGGGCTGGAACACTTCCAGCACAACGCAGCCACATAAAAAAGAAAAAAAAAGTGTGTTTGCATTTTTCTAGAGAACAAAGTGATGAACTGCAGCAGAAGTTAAATCAGGTTTGACTGATGTGCTTGAATAATTTGAAGGCTTCCCAAAAGATAACTTTTCAATCTAGAGAAACGTGCTTCATCTTATGTTATCGTCGTTCAGTTATTATGACACACATGCACACGGGGGGTTTGCAAAGTCTCATGTTGCACAAACATAACACCTATAAATATTAAGATGACAGGATGATGTGCACACTGTGCTCCAAACTTTGAAAATTAGGAAATGAATTTGAATTTACTGAGATAAATCAACTGTGTGCCTTGTTTATTCCCCATGCATCCATCAGCCCCATCAGACGTGTGTATGTGCGCGTGTGTGTGTGTGTGTGTGTGTGTGTGTGTGTTGGCTGTTCTCAGCCATGTGCTCGGTGTAGGTGCATGAATATTGCCTCCTCCTTTATTTCCATACCATTTCAGCTATTCATCAGATACAGTATATGGCTCTCTCGCCCCTCTGCTGTGTGTATGTGTGTGTGTGTGTGTGTGTGTGTGTGTGTGTGTGTGTGTGTGTGTGTGTGTGTGTGTGTGTTAGAACAGAATGGCTGCACGCTTGGCTTGCTCTCATCCCCTCCAAGCGTTTCTCCCAACCTCTGGCCAGCTACAAACTCTCTCTCTCTCTCTCTCTCTGAGCTGCATCGGCCGTGTCACAACATCATGTCTGAAGCATGTTCGTGTTCAAGAAATAAGGTCAAACTACGTGAATACTCTGATCTTTTTAACAAAATACATCCTGGAAGAAAACTGTATTTTTCTGTCTCATAAAACTGTTTCAAAGGTTATTTCAGATACTCATGGGTCCTATTTAACATATTTATAGGTCTTATTGGCTCTCAAAGTTTTTTTAAATGCTCCGGTAGTTTATTTAAGATAAAAATGAACGTCCATTAAAAATTCTTGTTTTGGTCACTAACAGGCTCAGATTGTTATTCTAAGTGTCCGACAACATCACTGAAAGGATCCCTACACAAATAGACAAGTTTTTGTCAGTGAATCAATAAAGCCAGAGATCTGAAAACTGAATAAGTCACAAACAGCCGAGAAATATATAGAAAGTTTCAGGCAGACTGCTCTGAAATCTCCCTGATCTGGTTGTTCACACATGCACCTGACAGCAGGATACTATCCCTGTCGGACGGGAGGGTGGCGGGGGGAAGTGGCAGGCAAAGCCACAGAGTTTGCTATACAACGCTATGAAGAGAATATTTGATAAGTCAACGCTGTCGTGTGTAGTTCAACATTCAGAGTATCAACAATAGAGTGGAGAAAATGTTGAACAAACATAGTAGTGCAGCGCTTTCATTACATGCACGGACATTGCATGTGGTTGGGCACAGATATAAAAGCCACCAGCCCCTCCCACCCACTGGTTCACAGTGAATTTTCCTGAATATTTCATGCTTTGTTCTCACATCTCTAACTTAGAGGGGACTAGAAGGGGAACGTGTGGGTAAAGTTGAAGTGAAAATCACAGTTTTTGCCAATGAAGTCTGGTCACTAAGACGAGAGCTACTGTATGTTACAACACAGTAAAGGGAATGCAGCTCTTAAATGTGTTAAAATGTGACCCTGGTTTCAACACATACAATGTGAATGTATTCCCCATTAGAAAACAAAGTTTCTAAGAGAGCTTAAAGTCGTGCTGGAGGTTCTACAAGGACAGTAACACAGTTGGTTGGGGAAAGACGATAGTTATGGTTCATAAAAATGCGGACATTAATTGCTATACCCAGACCTCAGACCCTTACTTCCTGCCTTCCTACATAAAACTGCATACGGCTGGCTGCAGCGCTGAATGTTGGCAGAGGACGTAAAATGTCCATTATGGGACAGGAGGCTGCTATGATGTGTAAGTTATGCACAACCTTGACTTGCAGGTTGATTACCATTTCTTTTTGTGCTCTCTATAGTTTTGTCCCTAAAAGATCTTCCTCCTGGAACAGATGAGGGTGGAGGGGACAGCTTCCAGCAGGTGTGGCATCACTCTAGACCAATCCCATCAGCCCTTTTGCTCCGCTCTAAAAGCAGAGTGTCCTGTCACAGCGGCGTGATGGAGAGCGAAAACTCTCACAGAAATACCTCTCCTGAGAGGACACTGCTGTCCAGAAGCAGCAGTGAATATGCAGCACCTTCAATTCAATTAGCCTGAGAGGAGAAAACACATTTTGTCACCGTGCTGCTGCTGCTGTTAACGCACCAAGCCGCTGCCCGGCGCAGGAAATGATTCACTGATATCAGGCCGAGAGCCAAGCTGAGCTGGCAGAGGACCATGGGGACCGTTTGGCTTCAAGATGGGGGGGGCGGGTGCTGAGGTAAGGGGTTGACCCTGACATACAGCCGCCTCCATGCGTCACATCAAAGCTCCATGTTGGATGAGAAACCTTCACACCTCCACAGATGCGTAAAATCACATCTTTGTGAAGCTCCTAATGTTCGAATTTGACCTCAGAACGGTGCAGCTTCTTCTCCGCAGTGTGTGGCGATGTTTTACTGGACCGCTTTAAGTGGTATTATGTTTTCTTTACGAGTCCCACTTTAATATTGGGTGGCATGACGCAGTTCTTCCATCGAGGTTGTAGTTGTTTCAAGCTGATGAATGAGCAAACACAGCGAGTCAAAGTTTACAGTCACAGAAACAAAGTGAAAGTTGGTCCCTTGATGCTGGTTGCGTGTCACCTTCACCTCTTCCATGTTACATCTCTCTGTGTTTGTCTCCTCTTGTTCTTTTCCTCGTCGCAACATTTCAAAACTATCTGACAAATAGTGTCAGATTTGTCCAAATCCTGTTGCGTAATCAAGTTTCTATCTGCTTTATCAGCAGCACAGCTCTCGGAACGGGAAAGTTGGTCTCTTTCTAGTTTAAAAAGTTACTTTTCATCCTAAAGAGCCCCGTGATGCCCCGCTCTCTTGTGATGTCATTGGCTCTTACATTTTGACAACTTTCTGTCAGGAGGCTTTTTCGACACAAAGTCAAGCACTTGATGTACCAGGAACCTTCTGTTGGTGTCTTGTGTTTGGGCCACGACTTTGGCCTTTCATCAATCCCGAATTTTGGCTTTTTGTTGAAGTTAAGATATTTGGATGAGTGGGTGGAAGCCTTGTTATCGCTATGGCCATTGTACCAACTTTTTAACTGTAATATCTGCTTCATAATATGAATCTCAAAATCTGAGGTTGCTTCTTGCAGAAATATTAAACTGAAAGAGGTCTTTAGGCTCTGGTGTCCAGTGATAAATCTGCAGATTGAAGGCCATCTGCATTGGCTTTCATGAAATAGTTCATCTGATAAACAGTCAATGAAAACAAAGACAGACTATAGCCTACACTATGTCTAACATTTTGTTGTCTTTAATCAGTCTTTAGTGTTATTATATAAACTCCAGTTTTTATGAGTCATACAGAAGACTTTGTGATCTTAGTTTTGGTTTTTCGTCTCTTCCTCCTCCCAGACAGTTTTGTTCTCTGCTGGCTTCCTGCGTCCCGGCCCGTCACAGGGAGTTGGATCAGTCTGCTGCTGAAGGTGCTGTTCTGTTCCTCGGCGCGCTGACTGATAGCCCCTGACTGCCAGGAGTTGGTTCTATGCGCTTTGTTGTTGCTCGGGCTGCAGACAGTCCAGGCCGGCTCCTTCACGCTGAGCCAACCTGACTCATTAGCTCAGCCGGTCCTCTGGCATCGAGCGCTCTGACGCCACTGACTTCACCTCAAAGTCCTCTGCGGGCCACGTGCAGCTCGCTACGTGTTAACATCAAGTCTATCCTGCTGATAATGACCTGCTGCTGTCTGTTTGCTCCTTTACAGTATTCATACAACCTCCCATCCAAATACTATCAACTATAAACCAATTCAACTATGTTTTCAGTCATTTTTCAAGAGTCAAACAATGGGCATTTTTAAATGTTAAAATCTTGATTTTCTTAGTGTGGGGGTGATGGGTTTTGTAGCATCAAGTGGAGAGGAAAATGTTAAAATAAAAAAAATGCACTGAGGATTTTATTCAAGTAGGAGTCCAATTCAAGTTTTGTAAATGAAAATGGTTTTGTGCTTTTCGAGTCTTCTGACTAATCAAAGCACTTCTGGACCGCATGTCACACCTACCCATTCGCACAGTGGCCATCAGAAGTAACTAATCCCACTCGTACACATTCTCCCGCCGCTGGAGAAGCAGCGGGAGCAATTTGAGGTTAAGTGTCTTGCACAAGGACACATTGGACATGTGGCTTCAGGAGCTGGGGATTGAACCCCAAACCTTCCGGTTGAGAGATGCCGCCCCAATACCAGTAATCATTAGAGAAACAAGCCTTTTGAAAGCAATAAAACGCTTCTCTGTTATTTAACTATGCCTTTAAGCTATTTATTGCTTTGAGCTTATAACTAACTCCTTTTTTTATGAAAGTAAAGCGGCCCATTATCGGCTGATTAGCTTTAAATCATTAGAATCAAAAACTTTAACCAATTTTAAGGTCGTTTTTGAAACAATACAGTGATTGTTTAGATATATTATACGGTTTGACGTCTCTTTTATTATACAAATTATATATTTTAAACTTTTAGAAGACGTATTTTATATCACAAAATCAATGGAGACAAAATTTAAAGACAATACACTAAGTGATATGTTTGCAGGGACAGAAATAAAACGGTTATGATTTCAGGGGAAATGTTGGAGCAAGTGCATGAAAACACACACACACACACAGACACCAATATACTGTACAGTATCATAATTTCCACATTAGCTATCTGGAGGGTGTTAGTGAGTGTCCCCCTCAGTGTGAGGACTGAGGATGTTCACACACACACACACACACACACACACACACACACACACACACACACATGCACAATCAGTTCATATTCTGGTCAAGGTCGTATTGAAGATAAAGTGTTTTATAGATGTCGTCAAATCTCCATCAGACACTAAAGGGAACAGACTCAACCCTCCAAACCGGCTGAATAAACCTTAAAAACCAACGATAGTTCATACATTTAATTAAAACGTTTTTTATTTTTACACTATGTCATCCAAAAACTCAACAACTCTGATGCCAGAATCGCCCAGGAACAGGTTCAAAAACATTGGAATTGATTAAATTGACAGTTTCACACTAATTAAGGTGCTAAAATCCTCAAAACTCCCAACGTTTCTGTTTCTTTATTCCCTCATTTCTATCCTTTCCTCACTTTTTTTATTCCTTTTTTTATTCTGTGCTTATTTTGTTATTTGTCTAAAGTTTCCCTTTCCTTGATTTCTTCTTCTCTGTCTTTTCCTTCTATTATAGTTTTTTGTATTCTTCCTTCTTTTTTTATACTCCTTTATTATTCTTTTTTCTCTTTTCTAGACTGCTGTCTTACTTACCCATCCTTCATCCTTCTTTCCTTTTTCATATTGCCCTTGCATTCTTTTGTCATTTTATCATCCTTCTCTCCTTTTTTCCTCTTATTTCCTCCATTCTTTCTTCTGTCCTTGCTCCCTTTTCTATTTCCTCCCTATGTTCTGTCCCTGCAGCCTTTTTTTGCTTCTTTCCTTCTGTCTTTATTTTCTTCTTTCCTTTGTTTTAACTCCTTCCTTTCCATCCCTGCTTCCTTTGACATTATTCCTTTCCTAATCTCCTTGCTTCCTTTGTCATTTCTTTCTTACTTATTTCTACCCTATTCATCCAAGCTTTTTTCTTTCTTTTCTTCGTTTATTATTTCTTGTTTTTCTCCAGTTTTCTGTCCTTCCTTTCTCGTCTTTCTTCAGTCCTCTCAGCCTCTCTGTGTCCCGTCTGAACCAGTGCTTTTCTTTAGCATCATTTAACCACATTAGTCATTATGGTTTCTTGTTTATTGGCTTTTTTTATCGTTACATTTTATCACTGTATTTTTTATCAGCTCAGCTGCAGGTTTGTTGTGTTGGTGATTACATTAAACTGAAATAAAGGAAACCTGCGTCAGGCTGCCAGCTGTCCAGCTCACAGAGTCTTTAAATGGACCAGAGCATGACGTGAAAATATATAAATTACTAAAACAAAACAGAAATGCAGACCGGAAAAGGAGAGATAAGAAGACGTAAGAGCTGATCTGTGCTTAAAAAAACCTTTCAAGCGATTTTACAAACTGGATCCTTCGGACTTAAATATATAACCTGAACTTCAGTTTCATCATGAAAGACAAAAAAGACCAAGCTCTGTCTGCTGCCATCAAAAGATAATTTCTGGAATTCTTTCTGATTTTCCCGTGTAATGATGTCATGAACACACAAGCGTTTGTTCATCTGAATCTGGGACGTAAAAATCAAGTATTTACTTCTTACTTAATATCAAACTTTTGAAACCAACATTTAAAACTTAAAGACAACAAATGAAAAAGCTTCATGAACATATTCAGGCCTGTTAGTGACAAAGACAGAAGAGGAGCTGAGAAACTGAGGAGGCAGAGATGTTTGGTTCCAGGTATTTGTCATTTTTCACACCTTTTCCAGTTGTCTCTAAAAGCCATTTTCAACCAGGTTCAATATAACAAATATATATCAGACACGTTATGTCGATCCTCAATCAGACAAAAAGTCATGACGGCACAAATCTATTTGTGAACGTTATATAAACATGTGTCTAAAGGAACCATTTGTCTTTTTTTCTTTTCTTATTTTTTTTATTTGGCTCGAGATGTCGATCAAAATTTCCACAAACATGATGCAGAAATGTTGCGATAGAATTATGCGACAGCCTTATTCATGACTGAATCCAAGACAATTGAACTGATCAACAGACAACAACCGTTTGAAATAAGAGATAGAGACAGAAATAGAAAGTTATGTGTCCTTGCATGAGTCTGCATGTGTGTGTCCATGTGTGTGTTTGTGTTTAGTCATGCATTTGCAAAGACTTTTGTTATTAGTGACACGGTTTTTGCTTTGTTAGAATGATTCATTATTCACCTCTCTTCTCACAGAATGTGAAGACATTCATGTTGACATTGATGTCTAAAACACTTTCTGAATAAAAAAAAAAGGGAGCTCGTATTGATCTTGATGAATGATGAAAAAGTAGATGTGTAGTCATTTAGAAGATTGGGGATATAAATGATCATGAGATAAGAATTGTTGGATAACTGAATTGAACAATCAAACTGACACCAGTAAAGATGCAGAGCCCTAACATAGACAGTCCCACCTGCCAATAGATGATAACAGCCTCACAGTCGGCTGAAAGGTCGAGTGGCACTTTACCTCATTAACAAGCTTCAAACTTTTGTCATTGTCATCAGATTATTATTTATTTTTAAAAAGCAGGAAGCTGGATCGACTCTGAAAGCTGGGGAATGTAAAAAAAAAAAATCGTATTCATTAAAAGCTTCAGCTTGACTCAGAGGGGAACTAAAAGCAGCTAAAAATGTCACAGGTTGTGTTCCTGTTTGCTTTAGTAATTTTGTGTCGTTTCCATGGCGACAGATGGAGTCCAGGTGATGCATCATTACAATTCAGAGCTGGAGTGACTCAAGCTCTGTGTCTTACTGCGACTGCCTTTCTTTCTTTTTCTAAAATCAAATTTGCAGAGGGAATTTCTGTTTCATAATGCCAATAAACCCACGGTGAACAAAATGAAGAAAGCATTTCTTCAGTCAGACAAATATATGTTCAAATTTGTACAAGCAAGAATTGTTCCCTGAAAGACGTTGTGAGACAAACAACAAACCAGAATCACAATTTAAGATTATTTGGCAAACGACTAAATGAGGGTTACTTATGATTGACAGCCTTGTAAATAAATTATGGAAATGAATTCAAGAGAAGGGAAACAGAGATGTTTGTCTAATGTCTCTGATCTCTCTGATCTGTTATATTTCTTATTTAAGCAGGCATCTCTGAACACTTTGTTTGCCTTTCTGAGGGACAAAGAACACATTTGATCATTTAATTAAGATTACTTGTGTAAATTTATGTTTTTTTTTTCAATTTACTTCAGTGGAATCTCTCCTGGAGTTGCTGAAACTGATCAATCCTCTCAAAAATAAGCTCTTACAGGCGTGTGAAGTAAAGCGTTATAAAACTGATTGCATGAGGTGTTTTTGGAACCAAACAGTTCTTGGGGCTTTTTGAAGGGGAACTATCCATTAGAGCGTTTCCTGAGAACTAAACACCATGGGGACTTTCTTTGTGTCTCTATTCACACCGCCATGGTACCTACTCTGAAGCAGGAGCTAAAAAGGTTCCTCTCCACGGGGTTCTACAGGAACTAGAATAGTTCACAGTTCCTGTGGTGCGGAATGAATAAAAAAGTAGGAGGGTTCTAACAGCGCCTAGAACTATGAAGAAGTTCCTGCGGTCTGACTATTGTCTATTGATATACATGAATATTGTGAAATTCATGTGTTTATATATATGTTTATAAAAAGTGTATTTCATTCCAGCCCCACTGAAGCCCATCGTCTATCCGGCCTGTGTTAGTTGGACCCGTCTATCGCCCCCTGCAGGCTCTCTTGCAGTAATCGACATCCCCTTACATGCCCGAGGGCTTTAATGGTACAAAATATTCCTCCAATTCAGATGCATTAAAAATTCAATTAAATACAAAAACATAGGATAATATCGGCTTGGAAAAAAGAACAGGACAGTTCAAAAAGATCCAAATTGCTGCCACACCACTTCACACACTGTGTAAACTACACAAACATATTAGGAACATTTCCGTACTGAAGCTCTGCTCATATCTTTCTGCAATCGGACAGTGTTCACAAGGTGAGTAACGTCAGTATTTGCTGACCTGCCTGTGAATATAAACTGACCACCGCTGTTCTCCTTCGCTTGTTCGCGGCAGCTTTTTGGTCAAAGATACTGATAAAGATCTGTAGTTTATTTTTAAAGCTTCCGTTTCATTACCATCGATCCTTAAAAAATCTGAGATTGTCTCGTTTAAAACATGTGGTATTGAAAAGCGTTTAAGTATTGAACTTTTTGACAGCCTAAATTTAAACTGCAACAAAAATAAATAATTTGTATTTCTTTTGGAGCCATGAAACTAAAACAAGAGAGACGTTATGTCTTTGGTTTAAACCAATAAGAAGGGTCTCTCCCGTGTTTATAAATAAGATTACATCCCACAGTGACAATACTGATCACCCACTCTGCTCCAAACACACCAAACACACACACACACAGTAGTCTGAGTTAGGTCGTGTTAATCACTAAACCAGAGCTGTCCTGATCTTACACAGCTTTAATTAAAGACACACACACATAAACACACACACATACACACACCCAGGGGAAATCAGAAATCAGGCGGACATGGACGGATGGGGCGGGGGGGGGGGGGGGGGGGGGGGGGGGGGTTGGATGCACATGAACACCTGTGGCTCTGTGCTCTCAGCCAATCAGGAAACAGGAAAAGATCCACATCCAGCTGATCAGGATGAGAGGAAGGCTGTTTGGATGAATGGAGTGATAAATGTTTCAGAAAGGAGGGAAACAAAAGAGAAGGCAGAAGGGCAGAGAGAGGTGCGGAGGGAAGAAAAGGATCAAGAGGACCAAGATGACCAGACGCTGAAAAAGGGAATAGAGAAAAAAAAATGGAAAATAGATAAATTAAAGCAGAAAGCAAGGAAATTCTGCAAAAAAAAGGGTAAAGAAAAGGGATTGTAGCTCTCAATGCGTCACAATTAGAAAAGAAAAAGTAATTTTTTTATGGAAAAAATAGCATGACATACAAAGAAGAAAAGAAACATTAGACAGTGAAAGATATAAAATGACAAAGAAGTAAAAAAAAAGAAACAATAGGAAAAAAAGAGTTTTAAAACAAAAGGGGGGGATGAGAAGAGATTGAAGAGGAGGTCTTGAATTAACAGACAGCTTCTCTGTCATCAGCTGCTGATTTTGGAGAACGACTCTCCAAGGCACACACACACACACACACATCTACACATGCATGCACACTCAGACACGCACATGCACACAGCCTGCCAGACGGCATTGTGGGTAATTAGCACCATCATGTCCAAAAGCAGCGGATGGAGAGAGTCGATGAAAATGTAAATTTACATGAAGAGATTTCTCCTGTTTGACTGAAAGTCTGCTCCCATCCACTTCAGTGTGTATGTGTGTATATGTGTATGCGTGTGCGTGAGTGGGTTTGTGTGTGTGTGTGTGTGTGTGTGTGTGTGTGTGTGTGTGTGTGTGTACTGCATTGATTTACTCTATTGTGTGTTGCTGCGAGCAAGTTGCGTTGACACTTTTATTGATAGTGACGACTTTGTTACTCATGTTTCTCCCCTCGTAACACATCAGATTCTTAATGAGTGAGAGTGTGTGTGCTTGTGTGTGTGTGTGTGTGTGTGTATGCGGGTGTATGTGTGTGTGCGGAGGAGGGAGCTCATGCCAAAAGGAATGACCCCGATACAGAAAAAAGGGGGATAAACAAAAGCTTGGCAACCATGTCTGCCTGGCAACCCAACAATCTGCCGCTGTTTGTTTGTTCACACATGGTACAGTAGCAGGCATGGTGTGTGCGTTTGTGTTTTTGTGAGCGTGAGTGTGTGTGTTCGTAGGAGGATGTCACCTCAAAGCTGGCAACCCATCACCAGCATCCTTATTTCAGGTTCAGGGATGCCCCTCTTAACTTCACACGTCACGTTTGTTAGCATGTGGCTAATGATGGTTTCAGTTTATAGGGGCTAATGTCAAAGTTCAGTACAGAGAGCTCTGTGGGAGTCTGTCAGAAAAACCTGGAGATTTTAAGAGACCTTGAGACCTCCCAAAGGCCATTAACATAAATCACAAAGAAAGACACCAGTAATTATCCTCCTTTAGACGAGGAAACGGGAACATCCAGGAAGAGTTTGGCAGCATGAAACTGTCTCTTTTAAAACACACAGAAAGAAAAAAACAGAGTTAGCTTCTCTCCATCACATCATGCAGGTGATGCATGAAAAAAATCTACACCTTAGCATCAAATTTGGAACGCACACATTTAGTTGAATAAATTCCAAGTTTTCAGGGGCAATAAGTGCCAAAAGTTTCCATTTCCAAGTTTCCAAGATTTTAAGGATTTTGCTTTTCATTTGCATGGAGCACACCTTCAAAATGTTCAACTAAAAGCCCTGCAATACATGTCGACCTAAATGTGAGAAACTATGCCTCAAAATGCTGAGATTTAAATTAAGAATGAAATAATGTCACCTTAATTTATTAGATTTTTTTTTGTAGTTCCACAAAGAGATGTTTAACTTCTTGTGCGGGGTCAGAAAATTCAGATCTGATTAAAGCTTATTTAAGGCAATTTGGTAAATACCCATTACAGAGAGTAAAGGTGGAACAAAATCAGAAAAACCTCATTGATGTAAAAGATGTTATCAGGTTTTCATGTCCACATTTCACCTTCTAAAACTAACCCCCCTCATGACATTAATGAAACTTGTTAGAACTACTTAAAATGAGAAGAGATGGTGTAAACTGACTTTTTCTAATAAACTTTAAACTGTTCCTTTAGTTGTTGATGTCTCTTTGTTTAATATTGTACTGATTAATGTTGGCTTTAAAAACATCCTGCATCTTGTAAGAGTTGTTTAGGTACAGTTTGTATAGCATGCTCTACAGGTGTAAGGTGAGCAGGAAGACATTAGATTAAAGGTGAAACCGTCTTTCCTTCCCACCACAGAGTCACCTTTCAACTGAGGTTACACCCTGACATCATTCAAATCAGAGCGGTGCCACGCCGCCTCAACGGCGAGCCGCGGGAAGCTGATATTCACCGAGGACCCTCCAGGCTCCGGCAAGCAGTGCTTATACACACTGACACACATTCACACATTCATTATTCATCCACTCACTCTCTTATTCACTCACTCGCCTTTTCCCCTTCGGTCATTGTCAGGTTCTGCCCTTCAAATGTTCACTGACCTGAACACTTACAACAACAGATCAGGCCCCCCCAAAAAAACCCTAAACAAAAGTAAATACAAAAAAAGAAATCAGAGGTCACAGCGTCCTGCTGAGCTTCATTTAAGGGAAACAATACTGGAAGAAAAAGAATCAGTGACACAAATTCAAATTTTTTTTTTTTAAATAAAGAAAATACATTTTACTGTCCGGGTCAAATTTGCTGGTTTTGACATTTGACAGCAGTAAAAAAAAACGCCCTAAATGTCGTTTTAGCCTGATTTGATGGCTTTTCCAAAAGGGACCCAAAATACAAATTATTTCAAATGTTGTACAGCTGCTACAAGTTTTTGTACATTGTGGCTCTTCCTTCCTCTAACTAAAAGTAATAAAAGGTCAAAGGTCCCTCAGGTGGGCTCAGTCCACAGCAGAACAGATTCTTGTGTCGGTTTGAAGCAGACACTCCCAGTCCTAGAAGTTCAATGACTCTTGTGTTCGTGTTTGTTACGTTTCCTCTCACCGTTCCCAGCGTGCACCATTATATTTATTTGTATTTATTTGAGACCGAGATCAAGCGATAAGTGTTCTATGTGGCAAAGCTTCTTTTTTGAGGTACTCTGGTACTCTGACTCTGATAATCCGGTGCACACAGCGCTGCAGGATGTCTCGTTTTGTCAACAGAGCTGTCAATCAAGATATTATGCCTCTTTTTATAGCATCAAATAACTCATTAAAACTAAAATTCTCAGACAAATGACGTCTGGAAATAAATCTGCATGAGAAGAACTAAGCATCACAACAGACTCGTGGTTGTAACTAAATTAAATTGTTGTGTATTTTTACTTTATAGTTTGACCCATGTCCCGTCTGCTAACATGGAGGAGGCGGAGCTTTTGAGCCAGTCAGCAGGGGGAGCTCCAAATGTTTTTGCGTCACTTTAAGGAAATGTCATCCATCTTTTTGCGACCATAACAGAGAGACAAAGCAACACCGTCCTGGGGCGTCTCCGGAAACAAGGGTCAACTCCCCTTTCCTACCTCCTTCCCTCCTTTTCTGCCTCTGTCCTTCCCTAACTTCTTTATCCCATCTTTGCTCCCCTCCGCTGCTCCTTCTCTCCTCCTCCTAGTTATCTCAACTCTTAACTTTTCCTTCATTCAAATCCTTCCATCACAACCTTCTCCCTCCCATGTCTCCTAGCTTCCTCCATTTCTTTCCTCATTTCATTTTCCTGTTTCTTCCCTCTTAATTCCTCTCCTCTTTTCTATCTCTTTTTCTCCTGTCTTACCCTCCCCCTTCCATAATTTCTGTCAATCCTCCTTTCCTGTGTCAGCGCTCTGTCACTCAGCTGTCACTTACAAACTGAAACACAGAGAGAAAGAGAGAGGGAGAGAGAGGGAGAGAGGGACAGAGAGAAAGAGAGGGAGAGAGAGGGAGAGAGAGAGAGAAAGAAAGAGAGAGAGAGAAAGAGAGAAAGAGAGAGAGAGGGACAGAGGAACAGAGAGACAGAGAGAAAGAGAGAGGGACAGAGAGAGAGAGAGGGAGAGAGGGACAGATAGAGAGAGAGAGGGAGAGAGAGAGAGAGAGGGAGAGAGGAACAGAGAGAGAGAGAGAGGGACAGAGAGAGAGAGAGGGAGAGAGGGACAGATAGAGAGAGAGGGAGAGAGAGAGAGAGAGGGAGAGAGGAACAGAGAGAGGGAGGGAGAGAGAAACAGAGAGAGAGAGAGAGAGAGAGGGAGAGAGGAACAGAGAGAGAGAGAGAGAGGGACAGAGAGAGAGAGAGGGAGAGAGGGACAGATAGAGAGAGAGAGGGAGAGAGAGAGGGAGAGAGGAACAGAGAGAGAGAGAGAGGGACAGAGAGAGAGAGAGGGAGAGAGGGACAGAGAGAGAGAGAGAGGGACAGAGAGAGAGAGAGGGAGAGAGGGACAGATAGAGAGAGAGAGGGAGAGAGAGAGAGAGAGGGAGAGAGGAACAGAGAGAGAGAGGGAGAGAGAAACAGAGAGAGAGAGAGAGAGAGGGAGAGAGGAACAGAGAGAGAGAGAGAGAGAGGGACAGAGAGAGAGAGAGGGAGAGAGGGACAGATAGAGAGAGAGAGGGAGAGAGAGAGAGAGAGGGAGAGAGGGGGACAGAGAGAGAGAAGGAGAAGAGCACTCAACAAGCAGTTGCTTTGAGCAGTCATAGCAATGGGACACCTGTCAATTAGGTGTGTGTGTGTGTGTGTGTGTGTGTGTGTGTGTCTGCCCTAATAATACCTACACTTAGCTTTGTCCCTTCATGGGAGTGCAGCGATGCATAACGAAGTGTGTGTTTGTGTGTGTGTCATGCTTGGTATGGTGTGTGAGCAGCTGAAACAACACGGGGTGAAAGACGGGAGGCCTTGCGAGCCACAGGCTGAAAATTTTGTGACTGTGTGTGTGTGTGTGTGTGTGTGTGTGTGTGTGTGTGTGTGTGTGTGTGTGTGTGTGTGTGTGTGTGTGTGTGTGTGTGTGTGTGTGTGTGTGTGTGTGTGTGTGTGTGTGTGTATGTGTCAGTGCGGGTTGGTGCATTACCTCTAACCACAGAGTTCTGTAAAGTTCAAAGCTAAGAACAAAAAGAACGAGAAAGAAAGACAGGAGAGAAAAACATGGAACAAAATTGACATATTGAAAAGAAAGAACGGAGAGAGCAATAAAAAAGGGGAAAGGAGGGGAGATCTAGGAAGGGAGAAAAAATAGAAAACGAAAGGAGGTAGGACAGGGAGAAGGAAAGTAATACGGGAAGAACAAACTAAACACAGAAAGGAAGAAAGACAGAGATAACAAGGAGGAAAAGAAAAGAAGAAGAACAGGAAAGAATGGGCAAGGGAGGAAGGAAGGACAAGAATAGAAAACAAAGGATGAAAGGAATGGAAGAAGGGAGGGAAGGACAGAAAGCAAGGAATAGAGTGAAGGGAGGGAGGCAGAAAAGGAAAGGCAAAACTTAGAGTAGGGTTAGAAGGAGAGCAAGAAAGTGGTGAAAAGAACAGAAGAAATTAAAAAAGAAGGAATATGAGAAAGGAGGGAAAGACACAGAAAGGGGGGGAAAGTTCTGAAGAAGGAAAGTTCCTAATAATGCTTTGACACTTGCAGAAAACTCCTGAAGAACTCCTGATATTTGCCAGAGGAGCTGTATGTGTGTATTTAAACATGCAGCTCACCCCGGAAACTTCAGGGTTTTGTCAGGAGTTTTTGAAAGTGTGAAAGCATGAAAAGAAAAAAGGGAGGTATAAGGAAGAAAGAGAAGGGAACCATGAGAGAAAGACAGAGAGATCATGTTTTCATTAAAGGGTGTATCTAAACTGCCGTGTCACTTCTGTATAAAATAACATTCTTTTCATGACAGCAGACATCATCATCAACATCATCATCACAGCTTCATCTGTTTGAACAGGGAGGATGATTGACAGCTCTGTGTCAGACGTTTGACTGGTTAAGTAGAGGCATCAACAGACGACGTCAAACATCAACATCTAATGATACTGACGACTACAGATCTCTCTCTCTCTCTCTCTGTTTTTCTTAAAATACAGTCAGAAGAGAAAAAAGAAGAGAGGAAATCTTGTAGGTATGATTTTAAATTATATCCGGCACATCTGTATCAGCATGTTTTTTAAGAGCAGTGAGAAATTATGGGAGTGATACCGTCCTTCTAAATGGTTCCTTAGTATGCTTGAGTCAAACTAAGTTGTCCTTAGGTGCCAATTACTTTCCCAAAATGCCCAACATTTCACAAGCTACACCTTGTTGTTTCAAAGTAGACCACCAGGAGGCGATAATGCGTCTCCTAGCTACTATGCCAACAATAAAACGAAAACAACTTGAGGAAGAATTGCGTTACATTTATTTTAAGTAAGGACCACAAACTGTATTTTAAAAGATGGACGACATGACGGCTCCACAAAATCGAAGGCAAAACATTTGGATCGCCCCTTGCTGACTGGCTCACAAGCTCCACCTCCTCCAAATTAACAGATGAGACACGCGGCAAATTACAAAATCAAGAAACATGCCAAATAAATATTTCTTATTTCTGTCTTTAAAGTTAGTTGTTATTATGATGGTGTATGTCCAATGGTTAATTTTTCTTAGAAGTTGTTTTTTTCCACAGACTGTAAATAATGATGGACGAAGCCTGAGTGACACCCATCTGTTACTGAAAACAATACCTTATAAACAGGGCCTTTTTTAATGGTTGTGCATGTGACTTGCAGGGCTTCTGCAGCAAGCCTCGAGTGGTCGCTCAGTGAACTGCAGGTGTTTGCACTTCTGTATTGGCTTCATTTTTCAACACCAGAGGTTTCTGCTTGGTCACTGTGGTTATATATATACCTATTGAACGTAAAATTCACAGATACGTGCTGCCAAAAATGAACCACTGAATTTAGCTCAAAATCTAAAATGAGAAACTCAACAAGCATGTGTTTGTGTGTGTGTGTGCTCTCCCTCCAAACTCATATTGAGGTAATCTCCCAGAGTGGCCAGCTTTAAGCCTTGTCATAGCTCCGTCTCTCACTCATGCACACACACACACCTTCCTTCATTAGGCATCAATATTCAGGTTCATTTTAATTTAGCACCAAAGGAGGTCAGACGAGCGAGCTCATCACCCTGTTATAGCTTCGTCATGCGTGCTAACACACACACACACACACAGATTCCGTCCATTCTGCTCTACTTCTGCAGCTGATAGAGAAGTAGGCAGTACTGCTGCAGACACAGAGAGGAAAAGTAAAGATGCTAACTGTTTCATAAAAAAATATTCACAGCTTTAAGGAAACTCAAACGTGTTGCTGATGAAATCTTTTGTCTCTAAAAGTGAGTCACTCCCCATAGTGTTCAAAAATGTACAACTTCAGAACAAGCTGCAACCTATGTTGTTGAAAACTGACGCTAATGCAGAGGTGCTAAAAATCTGCAGTTTCACTACTGTCCACTTGAGGATGTCTCCAAAAAGCAAATCCCCATTAGGTCCCATATTGAATTGTATAACTTTTATGGCAGAAATAAACATGTAACAGCCGGAAACAAAAAAAAGTTTTTGTCTCTGTCGTTTATACAACTTATCTGTTAAAAGGAATAATATGCAACATTCTAATAATTAATATTGCAAAAATCGGCTGAGAGATGAAGGAGGTGTGTAAAAAGAGAGCGTTTGTTATGGTCTGAACCATACTACTATTTCGCTCTAAAAGTTGCAGAGTAGGTTAAAGTTATGCAGTTAAGCATCTGCTAGCTGACTTCCAGGTCTGTCACTTCAAATTCACTGGCAATGTTTCTCTACGGACACGTAAAGACAATCCCCTCTCTCTCTCTCTCTCTCTCAGTTCATTGTTAGAAATACAACTTAAGATCCGTAGGGTTCTTTTTTTTTAAAGTTTTGGTTCTTTTTAATTCCATCGATCGTTAAACTAACAGAGATTGTAACGTTTAAAACACGTTGCATCAAGAAGGACCAATGTATTGAAAATGTTGACAACCTTTTAGATTAAAGTACTGACACTTAATTTCTCTTTTGTTACATTTAGCTTCTTCGCCCTCTCTTATTGTCTCTTGCCTTTTTTTTTTTTACAAATGCTTTGAAGTTTACTCCTTCCCTCCTTCCCTCCTTCCCTTTTTTGTGTTGAGTTGATCAGTAATGAACGGTGACCCAGAAGTTCAAAATGCAGAAAATCCTTTTTTTCGAGAAGTGAACTCGATCACAGCTTTAAAAAAAAATTGTAGTTGACAAACTGTCCGTAGAAACACATTACTTTAACCTCCAGGCGTTGAAAGCTCAAAACATGTGGATGAGATAGGAAGAAAAAGGATAGTAAACAACAACAAAAACATGATTAGAAAGAACAGGAAACGTGAAACAGACTGTTCAACGTGGAGATGAATCTAACGTGTGTGTGTGTGTTTGTGAGTGTGTGTGTGTGTGTGTGTGTGTGTGTGTGTGTGTGTGTGTGTGTGTGTGTGTGTGTGTGTGTGTGTGTGTGTGTGTGTGTGTGTGTGTGTGTGTGTGTGTGTGTGTGTGTGTGTGTTTGTGAGTGTGTGTTCTTCTACTCTCCTCACTTCAAAAACTTGGCATGATGCTGATCAGCTTAATGGGCCTTCTATTGATTCTGTTCTCTCTCTCTCTCTCTCACACACACACACACACACACACACACACACACACACAAGCTGCGACCCAGTTAGATTTATCCTATTTGAGTCTCTCTCCTTCCCACCTTGTCTCTTCAATTCTGTTATTCTTTCAGCCTGCGTGTGTGTGTGTGTGTGTGTGTGTGTGTGTGTGTGTGTGTGTGTGTGTGTGTGTGTGTGTGTGTGTGTGTGTGTGTGTGTGTGTGTGTGTGTGTGTGTGTGTGTGTCATGCTGTTCTCTTGTACTTCTCTCTGTCGTCCCTCGTGGCTGATTAAATCAGTTTCTATTCGGACCTCTCTCTCTCTCTCTCTCTCTCTCTGTCAACATGTCCGGGCTGCCCGTGTTTTTATTCAAATATCTGTTTTTACAGGATTAACTTCATGTTAACTTAAAGTTTAAATGTCCTGACCATTTTTATTATACTCCTGTTACATGAAGTCTGTCTACATGTTCAGACAATCTGTTTATGTAAGGGAGGGGTTTCTAGGGGGAAGGGGTCAAAAAGTCACGATTTAGAGTACGGTGGCTGGCAAGATTGCTCCTATTGGTTTTTGACAGTGGTCATATCATTGAACAACAAAGTTTGCCTAAGACAAGACTGAAGACCTGTGGTAACGTTAGACATGTTTGATTTTATCGTAATGCCAAGAAGAGAAAAAGACTGCCTAAAAAACGTCTTGGATTGAGCTTCATGACCACCTTGCACCAAATGACTCAGATCTAAAAAAAAAAAAAAAAAAACTCTCATGATTTTATTCAGACTTAACAAATTTGTCTGTGACTTTAAAATTGCTTGAAAAGTTCTTAGGGGTCAGGCCAGCATAAGATGTAAATGTGATCCTCAAGAAGCTTGAATTTTTTTTTACGAAATTGAGACAAAACCAGACCGGTACAGTCTTTCTAGTCCTTTTTGGGTTTGTGCATGTAAAAACCATATCCTGATTTCAGAAACCGGGGTAAGCCCCTATCCACATTTTGCTACCTGGAGAACTCTGAAAGAAAATGGGATGCTATGGCATGTATACTTCTTAGCCCGCTTTCAGACAGCTCCCGACGACCTGCTCAGACGCGCAAGTAACCTAATCAGCAAAACAAATATGGGGGCCGCAACGAGAGCATCCTGCCTCTCCAGCTCTTTGCTGAAATTGGGGGAAGCACAATATATTCTCAACACAATGTTGGCATGTCATAGTGCTAATCCCACAATAAGCCACAGTGGCCTCAAGATTTCAAAATTGTTTTGTGTTGTAAAACATTTACATCACAGGCAATAAGGGAAGATAAGAAAAGATAATGACAAACTGGGATATTAGTATTTATCATGTTTACAGGGATATGAATCACCTGGTTTCTCTGTGTGCGTGTAAATACCATATCCTGAATATGATGAAAACCAGGATGAGGCTCATAACCGAGATACTCAAGTCCATGTAAACGCACTCAATGTTTACGTGTTTTCTTTTTTCTTCTTAGGCACACACACACACACACACACACACACACACACACACACACACACACAGTGTATATACAAGGCCATGTCATTCGTCTGTGAGAGAGCTGATTGATGATCAGCACGACTCAGGACCGTCTGACCGACTGTTTCCTGTCTGTTCAACCAGTAAACAGATGAAGCTGCACATGAGCTCCAAGGACAGTTTTTACACACACACACACACACACACACAGTGGCCTTGTCTATTACATGCTGATGAACATGGCGGTCTGTCATCGATCTTTTTTTTCTCTCGATTTATCATGATCACCCACAGTCCTCTTGCTTTAAACTGAACTGACCGGGATTCAAACCGAGAAAGAAAGAAAAAAAACATCCTCCTTTGCTGCTGCAAGACAAATAAAACGATCAGGGGCACAAAAACAAATCTCGCCGAAATACACGTTTGCAGGTGGTGAGCCAACAAACACTGCAATGGCAGAGTAGAAGAAGAAGACCGTGAGCTCATGAACACAAGCAGCTACCTCCAGCGCTAAAAACTAAAGCCAGTGCAAAAAAAAACTGTACTTCTTTGAGTTACCACTTGAGGCTGGAATGCATTTTTTTGTACCAATTCGGCAATTTGTTAAACTTTCACCGCTGTTAAATATAAAATCAACTTGCCATGAACAGAGTTCAATATATGTCTTCTGTATCGTCACTGTAATACTTAGGTTTTAACTTGGGAAGGGATGTTTCTGGGCCACTAATTTGGAGCTGGATTTAACACAGAGAAAACAGAAATCAGTCAAAACTCAGGCGAGCAGTTAAGATTATGAAGCTCAGGTCGACAGGAATGACATCATAGCAACACCTGCTCGTGCTCGCTCGCTCGCTGTGATTGCTCCAGACTATTACCTGCTGCCTAGAAGAGACAGAAAGATGTGATTTTGAACTTTAAGTAACAGAATGAAGGAATATCTGTGGCATAAAGCAGTGTCTCTATCACTCTTCCTGCATCTTATCCCATCTCTCCCCCTATCCCTTTCCAAGCCCGGCGCAGTCTAGGCCTGTGAAGACTGTTTCGTCATGAGCCGGGGATCCGGCCGAAGATTTCTGCCCTTTAATACGGCAGTTCTTAGCTCTTTTGTAATGTTAACAGACAATGAGTAAGGTATTTTACCTGCTTCTTGTAAAGTGTCTCGAGATAACACTTGTTATGAGTTGACGCTATACAAATAAAAGTTGATTGATTGATTGATTGTTGTGTGTGAGAGAGTGCGTGGTTGGAGAGGCTTCTCTGTCAACATTGCAGCTGGTTAGCGTGTTAGCGTGTTAGCTCACCAGCTCACCGCGTGGATCTATAAATGCTAATATTCCTGTTCATGAACCTCCAGCAGCTTATTCTGGTCCTGAGGGAAAACTAGCCGCAGCTTAACCCTGACGACCCCTCCGGAGAGCGTGAGACGACCCCGTGATGAGACACACACATAGCTCCCTAACAAACAAACACACACACACACACACACACCTACCTAATTGAAGGCTGTCACGATACAAAACATCTCACGATATTGAGAACTGATTTGAAAAACGTGAAGTCCTGGGCATTCAATATTTAATTTCATGTTTTTTATTAACAAATAATTGCAGGCTACTCCTTCACACTGTCTCAATTACACAAAAACATGTTCAGCATTTCCATACTTGCACTCTGTCTTTGGTTGGAAATATGACTGAAGCGCTGAAGTTTTCTCATTTTTGGTAAAAACATTTTTTAATTTCAATCATTCAAATAACCGATAATGTGTTCTTTTAATTTTGTTCTTTGTTTACTGATATTAAACGCCACACAAACTTTAAAGGAAGTTATTTTAACCCATTTTAAAGTTGTTATTAGTCTAGAAAGCTTTCAATTCCTTTTTAATGATTAACGTTATTTAAACAGCCCAGATTTTATTTGTACTCCATATATTGTTTTTGTTTTAATCGTCATGTGCTGCCTTCAACGTCTCTTTAAAATGTAACTGTTTCCCTTTTTAAATGATGCTCTTCTTTTTATTTGAGGTCGATTTAAATGAATCAAGACTTTTTCAATGTTTACTGGGTTTCTTGCTCCAGTTGGTCTTGTTTTTTTCTCTTTTCTTAAGGTCTTCAGGGTCAAAACAACAAGAAAAAGTTTACTGCACCTCAACCCGCTGGGGCACATACACACTTAAAAACACACACACACACACACACACACAGCAGCCGTCTCCTCGTGTTATCTCCTCCCCATTGAAGCGCCCTGAACACCGACTCAGCGGCTGCTGTTAATTCTTTATTTTGTTTTTATTTTTAATCTGACCACAGCAGGAAGTGATGTCATCTTGACTTCACATTCACTGCGGCCACTTTTGAAGGACGGATTGTTTTTTCCTCACAGTCTAATTTCTTTTGCCTAAAACCTTCACGATTGCATAAACACAGTTCCTGAAGCTCGGGCCCTATTTGTCCTAACTCCTCACACACACAAACATAAACACAAAATACAAAACATCTCACATCTCTTTCAATAGCAAGCACTACATTTAAAACAATAAGACTCTTTTTAAACGGTACTCTTACTTCAAAACTTTACACACAAACACCAAAATAAAAGAGATTTCCCTCACAAACTGCACAACGGCTGCGCTAAATCTAAAACACTTTTCTATGATCTCGTAGCCTGCTGTAAAGATGAACATAAAAGCAGAAATAAAACAGTTACTGAAACTTAAGTTTAAAATAAGTGTGAACTTCATTCTACTCCTTTTTCCAACATGATCCGTCTGCGTTGTGTTAAATATGTCAGCTGAAAGTGTCGTTTATTGCTTTTTTTAGTTAATTTATTGAACTGCTTTTTATTTTGAAATAAAGATATCATTCAATCATTCAAAACTGCACACAAGAAGCCAAGAGTCAGGCTAGGTTTGCACAACTATACGCAGGCAGGCGTGGATACGCCACCCAAGATTACAGCTGCCCCGTCGATCGGCTGGAGAGGACATCGTTTGTGATTTCTGTGTGATCCGATTGGTTACAGGTGTCTTCATATGTGAGTCCAGCAGATTGCTAACTAAATGTGTTGTTTCAGTGGCAGTGTTTAGCACCTGTCTTTTTTTTTTTTAAGTTTCTGTACTTTTTGATATCAACCATTCAGAAAAAAAAAGACTGTATCATTTTAAAGCATGTGGGGATGAAAAGTATTGAAGTATTGAACATTTTAAGGACGTTACTACAACACAAAGAATGGAGCTGTTTGTCAGTGTGATCCATCATCCCTCCTCCCTGTGAGTCACATTACTCGCCCTTTGTTCCCGACAGGCAGGAGTCATATTTAATGTAAGGAAAAGTAAACACAGGTCAGATTGAGCTTTGAAAAGAGATGTGACGATGACACAAAATCACCAGAAAGCAATCATTACTTTCCTTAGTACAGTCTCAGAAAATGTCTAAACTCTGAGAATCTGTCGAGCTCCAAAAATCAAACGTTTCGTTCCAAAAGTTTCCAGAGCTTTTAAGAAGCAGAACAAACAAACACTTCAGTGTTATTTTTCTCTTTAGTGTGTCAAGCAAACAGAGAACAGAAAGAGTCCATCAAACAACAAAAGGATCCAGCTTTAGTCCTGAGACCGAGCAGTCCTCGGTGTTCCCCTGCCTTTCAAGCAGTGCATGCTGGGAAACGCTCCAGCCGCACCACGACCCTGAGCTGGAATGTTTTCTATAGGATGTTTCTTTGTTTTCCCTGAAACACAATCAGCTGTTCGCAGGGCTGAGGACCTCCATCATGGCTGCCAGCAAGGTGAGTCCTCTTTAGGACTCACAAAACGTCGGCCGCCAGGACCGCCCGCCAGAAAAAAAAAAAAAAGGCACGGATTGACCGCCGCCAAAACCGGACGGGTGCTTGGCCGGCGCCTAGCTGGTCGTCTCCCAGAGTGTGCAGGAGGAAGCAGAGACACCGGCCCTCCACCTGGGACACAAAAACAGTAGCATCAAAATACCAAAGAACGGATCGACAGCATTACTGGCAGGCAGAGCGGCCCGCCTCGCTGCAGAGCCTTAAAATAAAATCCATCAGAGACACACACCCCTCATCTGATTGTTCTTTTATAGACGCTTTTATTCATGACTGAAGCTTTTATTGTTATAGCAGTTGCATTGCTCTTCCTGTATCTCCTCTGTGTAAGCAACATAAACATATTGATATGTAGAGTAATGGACATAAAGGTCAGAGGCTGATGGACGGACGATGAACAGAGAGAGAGAGAGAGAGCCTAAAAGTTTTTATTGTCTGTTTGACTTTCATCACAGGATCAGATTGTTATTGATCGTTATTCTTATTGTTTCCTTTATGTGTCTGTGTGTCCTATAATGTCAATGTCGTCCTTTATGTTTACAGAGGAAGAAAACGTTTGAAAGTGAAGCGATAACGGACAGAAGGGGAAAGAAGGAGAGTCAGCACATGAAGTCATTTATTTATCATGAAACTGACCTCATGGCTTTATTCTAGGGTTGTCACAACACCCACATATATATGATCCTGGTAAAAACCAAACAATATTCATACCTGCTTTGATACCACAGAAACAAAAAAGCAGTCCTAGGCATCAAATATTTCCTAATTTCTTGTTTTCCATTACCAACATTTAAGGCAAACTCCTGCACGCTGTCTTTACTGCAAAAAGCATTTTCTGAACAGCCAAATAAAAATACATCTCATTGGAGCAATGAATCCTAATGCCTAACAAAGAGATAAACTAGACATACAAATGCAACTAATTTTGGTGCAACCTTTTCAGAAACGTCAGCTGCTCCGACGATAAATATAAAATATCTTAAATAATTGAAACAGGCAAACCGGAAGCGTCTGTCCTATTAAATACATTTCATCCTCTAAATCTCCCGCTATGGAAACATAACCCTGCTGTACATGTTTTCCTAAATGGCATGCTTCTTTTAATAAAGTTTCCAATTTCTGATTAAACATTCATGCGATAAAAAAGGATAGCACGTTTGTTTCTTGTGAAATAAAGCACAAAGAGGTTTTTTTTGTCTGTTTTTGCAATCTTTATACAAACAGCTCTTTAACATTCTGAATGAGTTATTGTCTTAGCTCACATTTGAGGTCATTTCTTCCATAGATTATCCATTAATCATGAAATTATTTAAACCACAGCTCCAGGTAAGACTTTTCTTTAAAGGTGCCAAAAATGCCAAAAATGAATCAAAAAGCCTCCTCAACTGATAACCCTCTTGATTTATTTGAAGTGCATTTGGCAATAAATGTAAAGAAATTCATGTAAATGTGAGGAGACTTGTGATTTATAGAGATCCATGCAGAGCGTCAGAGCGTCAAAGAGGAGTGAGAGACAATGTGAGACTGAGGAAGTATGAAGGACGTAGAAACAGAGAGAGAAGCACAGAGACAGGTGATAGAGAGACAGGTGAGGAAGATGAGGCACTGATGAAAAACAGAAGAAAAAGAGAGAGAGAGAGAGAGAGATGGACGTCTTTGACATGGCCGTCCCACGTCAAAATAAATCTTGAGCTGCAAAGTGTTTTAAAATGCCGGTGTGCTGCTGAGACGAGCGGGCGGCAGAGATTTACTGCAACAAGGTTCCTTTTTAATCATCAGCAGATCTGAGTCACTTTTTATGTTTCAGCTGCGGAGCGATGACTCTAAAACAAAGACTGAATACAATAATTAAACACGTGCACAATGAAGTCATCCATTAGTTTCTGAAGTACTGTATTCAAGCCTTGAGGTTGGTCATTTGGACATCACTGCGAGGCTTTTTGAAAACCAGAAGTGACCATTTTTGGTGGACAGGACGGAGAGGAGCGAGGGATCGACCCGCACAAATGAATCAGCTAACATGAGCAGCTTTTCCAGCAAGGTGCATTTGTGATTCAAGTTTCAGTGTCTATTGTACAACTGAATTCATGACATGCCATGCCATGGCGGCAACCTGTCAATCAGCAGGTAGCCCCGCCCTAACTCCTCCCCAGCTAAATTGTTTCTTTGACTCTAAATGGGACAGTAATCTACTAGATGAACATCATGCATGGAAAATGATTAAAACATTACAGGGAGCAGGACCAAAGGAAGAAGGAGGACAGGAAGGGGGGACATAGAAAGAGCAGGTGTGGGAGGCTGAACAGGTGGAGGAGGAGCAGGAGTCAAGTGACTTCATGTGTCTCTGATAAATCATGAGACCTCAAAGTACACAAACTGTCTCCAAGGTCAGCAGGCCATATAGCCATCGGCCGACCTGCTTCCATTAAACAAACAGTGTGTGTGTGTGTGTGTGTGTGTGTGTGTGTGTGTGTGTGTGTGTGTGTGTGTCTGTGTGTGTGTCGGTGTGTGTGTGTGTTGTTCAGTGGGGGGGGTCCTGATGGCTCATTGAACGTGGCGTGTACTCAGAGTGACCCTACACCCAACTACTAACCGTAAATCTGTCATTCAATCCAGAAAGTAAAAATGACAGAACATCAAATTCAGTTTGTTATTTGCTGTTTGGAAAACAGTGAAGATTAAACATCTTTCATGCTCCGTCACCTCACCCTCCCTCATGACTTCGTTTGCCGTATAAGATTTCAATGCAATCTACGTTAAGCCTCACTAATTCAATTCATTATGCGGTATTTAAACGAGCAGCGGCAGGAAAACACTGCTTTAAAGTTAAGACCTTTTTCAGTTTTTATTGACAGAAAAACAAATATGAGACTGAACTTTTATTTTGACTCAATTAAGTTCAAGATATTTTTCTTTTCATTAGTATATTAGTAACATCATTTTGGGCTCCTTAAGAGGTTTATCAGAAGTAACCTACTGTTTGAACTTCCTGTTTGGACACAAACCTGCTTTTATTTTGAAATAAAAAAAAGAACTACTAAGAGATCGAAGGCTGTTTTAATAACTTAACCGCAGAAAAAGAACTGATGCTGACAGTACCAATTTGAATACATTTTGTATTTTAATGTATTACTTCTAATGTCTTACATGCTCTGTGTTTTTTAACTGTATAAAGCAGTTTGAGATGCTATTTGTATGAATGGTACCCTGTAAATAAACATGCCCTGCCGAATGCATCAAAAAGCATTTTTGTTCCAAGCCAAATTTAATTTATCAATTACCATAACAGCTAACGTGAATTTTAAATGCACCTTGTTTCCCCCGCAATCCTCTCAAAGTCTAACCTCTTTTCCAATATGGTGACGCTATGCTAAAAAGAACAAAACATGGCAACGGCGAAAAATGCAAAGCAACAGCCTTCAGCTTGTAAACCATAACTAAAAAAATGCAGATTATCAATAAATCATGTAAGCTACAGAGACACATTTTGTACCAGGCTGTAAACATGATTATTTCTGTTGTAAAGTTTAACATGGGACTCGATGGAGATTAACTCAATTTTAGAGGCAGCCTCAAGTGGCCACTGGAGGAACAGCAGTTTCAGGCACTTTTGCACTGTCTTAAATGTTTAAGCCCCAAGGGGTTTCCATAGGCTTTAACAGCAAGGAGGTTTCTTTATATTATCACCCTGTTTGAGAAGAAAAGTTAACTTTGATAAGACTTTACGTTTTATTTGAGCATGCCCTCCAGGGCTACAGAGAGAATAAAAGAGGAAGTTAGAGGATGTGAATAAAGTGAGTTAACATCATTTAAAGTGAAGAAACCAAAACAGTCTCCACTGTAATCCCAACAAAGAAGCTGCAGCGAGCCCAAATTATTCGGAGTGCTCCCAGACAGAATGTTAAGAAAGACTCCACTGGGCCTGCTGTTGATGGTGACACTGGTCGCTATGGTTCTGTTGTTGCTATGGTTACAACTGTGAGTTCTGGTCCCAACGCACGAGGAGGTGATCCTGATGAGCAGGTGAAATCACAGCATGTGTTGGTGCCTGTATGTGTGTGTGTGTGTGTTCTACATTTCAATGATTTTGTGATGATTGAGAAGCAGACACATCCACATAGGGTGACGGATCACGCTGCCCTGTACCTCTGAAGCAATAAACTACCACACACACATGCATACACACACACACAGAAATGCACACATAAAGCCACACACTCACTAATGAAAAGATGGAGGAATATTCTGTCACCAGCTTCTCCTTAACCCCCGGACTCACAGACAGTTAAAGATGTACACACACACACACACACTCGCACACACACACAGACATCGAGGCATGTGAGCGGCCTGGGGTGCGTTTGATTTACGCTCACACACACTCGAAGAGAAGAAGTGGACATGTCACCAAGAGGGTGGAGATAAATCAGCTGTCTGCTGCACGGCAACCTAAAATTCCAAAACACCTCTCCATCACACATCTGATGTCATCGCGCTTGTATACCCTCTGACACTGTAAACTTTTTGTTTGAGATAGTTGGAAAAATCAAAAGAGCTTATTCCTCTTTGAGACAAAAGCTGTAGGTTTCAAGGTTGTCAAAAAAATGCATGCTTCCATACTTGAATGCCACGTGTTTTTAAACAATACAATCTGTTATTCTAATGGTTTACACTATCAAAAAGTTAACTACAATTAGTGATGTGTAACATTTTGGTTTCATGACAAACACACTTTCTCATCCACTGACACTGCTGTAATTAACTGTGACATTTGACCAGACAAAGAATTTTAGTCATCAGACTTCTGAATCTTCTGGATTTGGTTTTTCAACAGAGAAAAAGCCTATAGCTAAAGTTGAAGCTTGAGTTTGTATTTTTACTGCTTAAACAGTGTGAAGGACACCTCTGTGGATTATTTGGCCCAGTTAAGGTTCTTTTATAGACTGGGTGAGTAAAGTTTACAGCGATACAATAGACCCTTTTAGTGTTAGAAAACAATGACATATTTTTGGTGGGCGGGGCTTAGCTGGAAGCAAAAACAATCGTCCAGACACGCAAGTTGCTTTTGGCTTGCTTTCGACTTTGGTTGTGGAAAATCAAGTCTCTCTGAATATATGAAGTTCTGCCAGAGGGAAGGTCAGAAGACAGCCACGTACAAGGCGTGGGTCATTGTGAACAGAGCAAACAACTACAGCATACTTGCTGAGTAGCAATAAAAATGCATCTGTTGTGACTTATTCCAAAAGCTGTCAATTCTAGAAACTTCTGATAAAAGAAAGAGAAATAACCTTATCTCATTCATCGACTGATTATCAAAACCTTGTTGTCACTGAAATTTAAGCCTATGTTTCCAATGAAGTCCCCTATGGCGCTCGAAGCACCCACAACGTCAATTTCGCTTCTCACCAACCTTTAATGTTAGGAAAGTTTTCCCGCAGCACTTCTGCTTCCCTCAGTAGGTGAGTGGGTGTTTTAAATTACTCCATATGCTTAATATTTGCTGTTATTCAAAGAAATTTCACCAAGAAAACAAAAATAATGAAAAGGAATTCGCGTCCACGTATTAGCGACAAGACTTGAAAATTGTACGCTCAAGAAATGAGTCCGATTAGTTTCTATTCTGCTTTTGTTGTTGACAATTTACTGGCAGAAAGTCCAGTCTTGATTTTGGTTGGAAAGTAAGGGAGCGGTGTCATTAAAAAGTAAAATGGTTTTCCAAAACTGAACTATTTTCAACTGAGTGAGCCCTGAGTGCAGGAACCAAAAAACAGCTGATTCCGAGGACGTGTTTTAGTGCTTGGGATGCTGAGTGCTGAAAACACTGAACTGAATTGGTGTAATGTAGAAAACGGTGCTGGCAACATTTTTTAAAAACTGTTAGTGGATAAAGCTCATCAAAGCTGTATCTCCAGCTGTATCTCCTGTAAGTCCAGTATTTCTTCTGCACCTCATACACAATAATTACAAATATCAAGAGAGGAATGCTTTTGTGAAGTATAGATTGTATCACCCAGTGGCTGTAAATACTGGATGTTTTAAATATACTTGTGCTCTTCATCTTAAGCATGGAGTAAATATTTCAGTAATAATGTTTTCATCCAGAAACAGAAGCTTAAAAAGTGGCTGAAATAAGACAATGATATTTGATAAATGAGCACATTTAAGGAAAATAAATCATATCCAAATGTCCTGTCATGTGTTTTTTCACTATCACTGATTGACCGACTCATTATTTTTTTAGATTTTTCCTCTTGTTGCATAATTTAGTTTTTCTGTGTGACTGACGCTGGAACAGTTCAGACAGCAGCTATCCGGCCTCTTTGTTCCTCTGTAAGCTGCCTTATGTCGCCTTGAACAGTCACTTAAGAAAAATGTTGACTGTCAGACCTCTATTAAAGCTGACACATGCTGCTCTCTGGTATTTTACTTTGTGTGACTCACCGGTGCAGCTGCCTTTGGAGCTCTAACCAAAGAATATCAATGTTATTTCAAAACCAGAATCCTGAAAAAAAAAATGTCCAGTATTTAACAAATGCTTTTAAGCTTGAAACAACATATTTGAGTCGGACTGGATTAACAATTGTCTGCCTGACTTTTATTTTTGCAATAGTGTGACTTTCTTTTCTTTGCGCAAAATAAAAAAATAAAATCCTTCATCTAATTTATGAGTATTACTTAAATATTTTTGGTCTTTCAGTGAAAAACTGCGCGCTCTGCTGAAGTTAAAACCTTTTCTACCCCGACGTCAATCGGAGGGTAGCTCAGATCACAGCAAACGGTGTCTCATTTTCCCGAGCTCTAGTTTAAAGACACTATTTTCTTGACTATTGTTTCGGTCTCCTAGCAACGCGCGCTGTTGCTTTTTGCTCATGTGTGCTGCTAGCTCAGCGCGCACCCCGTCCTATCTGAAAGGCCCTTAACTGTAGATGTCTAACAATGTCTTCTGACTCAAAATGTATGATTACAATATGGGAACTTTTGTTTATGACGTGCAGTGTTAGACCTCACTTAAAGTTAAAGATCAGTTTATTCTAAATTCACATGAAGTTAGTTAAACATATTTCATTTCTGTGTATCAATACAAGCATGGGAAAGTGAAATCTCCGTTTTAATTCCTGACACTCTGCTGACTCCAACGTCTACAGATTTGTACAGTAAAATAGTTGAAGGAAGGGAAGGAGGCGTCACTTTTAAGAGCATTTCTGCGAGCTGCTTTAACAGAGGAATAACAGATAATTAAACTGTCAGCGCTCTCAGCTCGGTGCTCTCTGGGAGAGAGGATCACTGAGATTAAACCAGGACGGGAGCACATCCGTCCGTCCTGAGTCAGCCTCGACATGGAGCTGTTGAGAGACAGCGCTGAGTCACTGCCTCCAGCCTGAACCTTCACGTCCACAGCTCAGGTGATCCTCCTGCTTAGGCCGGAACCAGAATGGACTAAACAACCGGGCATCAGAACTAGTTCAAGTCAATCCAATAGCTTTTCTGTCGGTGCATTCTTGAAGCGGCTTTTCCTTCTTCTAAAGTCATTAACTGAGTAATTTCCCATATTCTTCATCGAATTAAATACAAACGGCGTGGGGAAACATTTTAGTTAAGTGTGTTTTAAATAAATGAAGTTATAACAAAAACATGTTACCCAAACAATGTTCACCATCCCTTAGATATTTTAAAGTAGAGGTGTACAAGAAAGTGAACATTCAGAAGGAAAACCACAAAGACTGTTCTTTGAGGATCTTTCTCTGGTTCATCCATCGAAAATGTAACCTAAGAAATGTATCTTTAAGATAAATATCATTTTTGTGTATTTCTTCTGACCTGTAGGCTATGTCAACTTTTTGAGTTTTTTCTAACATAATTCTAGCTGTGAAATTGGTAAGAAGAAGAATCTTCTTGCCTTTAATTGTTGTGTGTTTTCTTGGCATATGTACACATGATAACAGCAAATAAACATCTTTCAAATTCAGTTAAAAGGTGATCATTCTTATTAAAGGCTTTATATGCGATTTTTCACACTTAAATATAATATAAATCAAGTATATCCTCTGAAAATAACTGTGAGGCATGACTGTCTACAATGGGTGTAACACCCGAGTCCCACTGTCTGTGATGCTTTCCGAGTTTTCCGAGTCCTATCTTCAGTTTGTTTACATCGCCGGGACGGCCGGCCGACTCATCGCGTATAAACGTTATTTAATTGAGGGACTAGAGAAAAGAAAAATAACATACTGTACTCACTGCTTAATTGAATGTCACGTAAGCGTTTCTAGATTGCGGTCATTTCGGGTAAATTTACATGCAGTGTGAAGATACGAGCATAATAAAGATCTCTAGCATTAGCATGCTAACACAACAATGGAGCGCAAGTTTTTTTGGTTTCGTGCTAGGGTCAAGGGCGACATCTGCTGGATCAAAAAATTGCATATTAAGCCTTTAATCAGACTTTTGTTTCAGATCATTTGTTTTAGATGTCAACCAGGATTACAAGAAAATACACATTTATCACAATAGTTAGTGGTCTTTGGCTCATATTTGATTAAAAAAAAACTGCTACTATAATTCTTGAAAATTTGTTATTGTGACTTACAGGTGAAATAATGTTCTGGTAAAGAGACTTTTTGCAATGTTCTGAGAAGCTATCTTTCACAGGATTCAAAAATGAACATTTGTCTCTTTCATGGGAGTTGATGGCCACAAAAACCGACTGAAGAAATCACAAAAAGCAATGAATCCAAAGCAAACTGAGCACAGATTGTGAGGGCTCAGGAGGGTTTTCAAGCTCTCTGCTAAAAGCTATAGAGACGTTCTCAGGTTTCATACAGTGCCTTGACAGCACAAAGGTTGCAGATAATAATCGGGAAGCTGGTTTCATTCTGCAGGACTGATGTCAGAACACATAGCCACAGCGCTACCTCGTCCGTCAAACGGCAGCTTGTGTTGTCTCAGCGCCCGGCACAGAAAGGTCAGGCCTGCTGCTCCAACGCTGAACAAACAGCACTACACCGTGTGGGGCTTTTCAGCTGAACACACACACACACACACACACACACACACACACACACACACACACACACACACACACACACACACACACACACACACACACACACACACACACACACACACACACACACACACACACACACACAAATGTAATGCATGCGAGGCAGCCGGTGCAGCACTTGAACACCTGTTGTAGCACTGTGTTGAGGTGTTGACACAATTGCTACTGCAGAGTTCGAACCATGATGAGCCCCATTAAAAACCTCTGTTCCACGTAAATCTGCTGGTTTGACTGCGTGAGTACACCTTTACATCTCTGTCAAGGCAGGGAAGGACGAGGTTTTCAGACAGGTTAGATCAACCACAGTCATTCTACAGCAGGTGAAATCCAAACACACACCTTTTAGTAAGAGTTTACTCTGCTAGGCTACAACTCAGACAAGTGAAGTTGTTTTCCCCTTTCAATCTCTTGGTAAAAGTCTGATTCAGGGCTCCCCTTAAGTTTCCATTTTGGGGTACTTTGAAGCCTTTGATTTCAGGACATCTGGTAGGTTGTTAGGTCTGTTTAAGAATTGAGTTCATTTCTAACTCTAACCCTCTGTTTTCATCATGTGTAACAATTGTTATAGGGTATCTGAAGGTACCCTGGAGGGTCGTTTGGATCCTACTTCAACGTAAACTTAAGCTAGAACTTTCCTCATTGCGAACAGTTTAGGTCTTAAGGTTTCCTTTCTGTCTGTTTTAAACTACCGTTATGTTTTATGGCTGTGTAGTAAGTTTGGTTTTATGACCCTTTAAGGTCTGCTCAATCAATTCAGTCTTGTGTGTTTTAGGTACCCTTGAGCATCAGTTTTTTTTTTTTTTTTTATCTTTTCTTACACATATTTCAATCTGTTTTAAGGTACACCAAAGCTTCTGTCTAAAGGTTACTTTAAGTGTCTGTTTAAAGGTATACTTTAACACTTTCTTCTACCTTTCTAACAAATGTTAGGTTTTATTTGCTGCACAGTTTAGCATGTTTTAATGAACCCTTTTGCATCTGTTTTCCTTACTCAAACAAGTGATAAATAGAAGCCTCAAAATGCAAGACATAAAACCAAGGCACGTGCTAAAAACGGTAAAAAGGCGGAATATATTTAAACCCAATACTTAGGAATCCTTAAAAAGGATCTTTGGACCTGGACCTGCATCGGAAACTTATTGTCCAATATTAACTGTTCAACTAATTTACTTCATGATTTGTCAGGAACTGGAGATTTGAGTCATGAGAAACGACGGATCAATTCACTGAGTTGGATATCTCCCAACAAAAAAACTTGTTTTGGGTTATTTTGTATGATTTTACTTTCCAAGAATTCACAGTGCTATTCCATTCTTTTACATCTCTGGTGTTTGTTTGAGGGTGAAGGTGCTGTCAGGTATTTGTACCGTTCGCTCTGTCTCTTTCTTTTATGAATACTTCATCACATTTCAGCCTTTTCTTGTTGGACAGAAAAGCAGTGAGGGAGCAAAACTGACAGAAACTTGTAAACATGCCATTGAGCATTTAGCCAGTAGAATCGTAGGGTCAAGGATTCTGTTGATCTTTAATTTATTGCTGTGTTTCTACTTTCCTTTGAGTCATGTTTAATTCACTCCTATCCTCCTTCCAAAACTGTCATCATACATTTTTCTGACTTTGTACTCGTTGTTTTTTCTACCCATTCTCTCCTCCTTCCTTCCATTCTACCTGTGTTACCGTCTGACTCACCCATTTGCTTTAATTTTTCTAATTTTTCATTCAGTAAGGGAGGATTTGAAGTTGTTTTGACAGATATGACAATTTCGTATGATTTAAGATTAGTGGGAATGCTCTTTGAACAACATTTGTATTTCTTTTTACAGGACAACCATTTAAATCCTGACAGTGTGACTTTTGTTGGTGTCTTTACGATAGAAATGTTTCTTAACATGTGGAATAAAAGATTAGTAGGCAGCATTACAGTACCTTGTGATGCCACAGAAGTGTACCTTTCATGAAAAATGTGCAGCTTCTATAAATGCATTTCTGATCATATTTAGTCTAACAGTATGCTTACATGTCTGCACTGCAGAGATGTTGCAGGTGAGGCAGTTGTTAAGGCAGCTCTACATAAAAAAATAAAACATTCCTATTCTTTTCATTTTCAAGTAACGCAGGCATTTTTGATCACACTCAACCCAGAGGAGGGATGTGAGGTCGTGACACGAGCTGATAGTGCTCAAGGACTCTTCAGTTAAGTGAGGGGCGATCAATGAATTAAAACAATTTACTTTTGTTCTCCTTTCAATTTATCAATCAAAAGGTTTTCTTTTTGTTGGACTTCCATCAGGCACACACAGACTTAGGTAAACACTTGGTACATCTTTGCCATTTCCCCGTTTCAAATTTTCATCATTTTGTCTTATTTTGATCATTTCACAGTTGTCTGTTTTCTGGTTCAATTATTTTAAAAATAGCAGTTTTCTCACATTTCTGTCATAACCAATAAAGCTGATCAGGCTGTGTATGGAGGGGGAAATTGTGGTCCAGTCAGTGTGTGTGTGTGTGTGTGTGTGTGTGTGTGTGTGTGTGTGTGTGTGTGTGTGTGTGTGAGTGAGTGTGTGTGTAATTCATCCAAAGATCAAAGATCGGAAGGTCAAAGATCATCAGGCATAAATAAACACAGTTTCAGATCTCTCTCATATTTAGATTTTTTTTTTGTTTTGTTTTTTGCCTTCAGGCTCATTTTGTTATATTCACGTCCTCACAAAAATGAACAATTCAATGAAAACAATGCCAATCCTGAATAAATTAAACAAAAAAATTCAATGTATCTACGTTTAAAGTGATTTAAAAAAAAAAAAGTCTCATTCTGATGCACAAACACTGCAAATCATCAAAAAACTGCGTCACTGGAACTATATGACAGACGTTTAGTCACCAAAAAACAAAAAAAAATGTTATTTCAGTGCTATTTCTCTGTGAAAACACTATTTTCACCACTAAAAATACACATCAACTGCAGTGTAAATATCATAGGAACACTTCTGGAGTATTATATCAATGTAATAGGACATAAAGTGCATCACAGCACAGACTGTCCTCTATAAACACACAGCCGGGGAATACACACACTGTCCTGAAGTCCTCTGAATATTCTCAAAAAAATTATAGAAGTGTCATTTTGTCAGAAAATATTCTTAATAGTAGTTTAAAAATCATCCAAAAAAAATGTAATATGACTTTTTTTTTTTTTAAGATTATTCAGACACAGATCATATATTGCCTTCAAGTTCAATAAAGTGACGAGAACTGTATTTATACACTGATGTGAAATGCAACATTTGAATCATTTTAAAGCAGATTTTTTTAAACATGATTAAATATCATATAATTAATGAAAGGATGAGTAACACTGACGCAGCTCAGTTACGCAGAAGAAATAGGCTATCACACTGTGGGATTATTTCAGGTTTACCAGAGAATTGAAGAGGGCAAATCATGACAGCACACCACAGCCCCACATGTATCTCCTCTTACATAAACAGACCGGTTAATTAATGGAAAGTGGTGGCACGGCTCGGCTCAGCACGGCTGATAAAGAGCAGGGTTGCATAGGAACAGAGGAAACTGGGTCTCTTGTGGGAGAAAGTGGCTCAAAACAGGGAACAGGCGCCGATCTGAAATGTAAAAACTACTCTCTGTGCGTGTCAGCTATAGAGAGCTGAGCTTTATCTGAAAATGAGCTCTTTCGTTGAACTGGGTTTGGTTGTCTGCATGAAGTTGTGCAGCTTTAAACGTGCTTTTATACACATATTTACCAGTAATGTGCCTGAACTCACTGAGAGTGTTTGTTTTTATTCTCCGGAGGAAAATTAATTGAAATAAGAAATGTATCTTGTTGACAGGAATGATTTGTGTTCAGGTGTTCTAGCTGGTCACACTCAAGTCGCTCTGAAAGGTCAGAGATCACCCCACAAATTATTCCTAACGTATTAACAAAAGACAAATAAACGCATGTACTCACATGTGAAACTCCTGCGTTAAAAACTGCGAGTTCTTAAATTTCTCCTCACACCATCACCGCTCCACCGCGCCCCGCTCACTGCTGCCAAATCCCATCCGGAGAGCAGGCACAAAGTGGCCGATCCATGAGCGCAAAACTCTGCGTAACGCCAGGAAACAAAAGTGTTTAGACAGAGGAAGAAGGGGAAGATCAAGCTGGTTTTTTCTTGGTGTTTTTACATCCAAGTACGGCGGATCAGATATGGAGATGATGAGAAGCGACAGGGGCGCAGAAGCGTCCCTCCGGCAGCGGCAGGAGGAGCGGACTGTCGCGCGTCAGTGAAGCCGGGGAGGGGAAAGTGCGCACCGGGCAGCTTCACTCCGTCCGCTCCGGTTCCTCTCGCATCTTTCAACTTCAGCCGCTTTTAATCCCCCAGAATCGGCTTCAGATGATGTTTTATTCTCACTTAATCCCGAAAAAACACTCCTCAACCTCCTCTTTTTTTTAATTTCTCTTCATCTCTCTCAGGTGTGATAATTAAAAAAAAATAAAGAACTTCCCTCTCGCAGCTCCAGCTGTTGCTTGTATTCTTTCTTCTGTTTTTCCACTCAGAAAGATTTAAGGAAAGGAAAAAGTTTTTCGGTCAGTCGGGACTGTTCCGCTGCGTTTCGGTGCGTCGGTAGGTCGGTAGGCTGGTAGGGCTGACCGGCCGGGCTCTCAGCATCCCCGCCGCTTGATCGCCCCCCGGACTCGATAGGAGAGAGATAGGAGAGCGCGTTGGAAATAAGGGAGAGAGAAGGGGGAGTATCGCGAGGTTACGCCCTAACTCCCGTCTGTCTCGCGCTGTGGTGACCGCGGACACACAAATATGATCACTGGTATCACAAACACACACACACACACACACACACACACACACACACACACACACGGTCAGTATTGATCGCCTTTCATTCAGTGTGAGGGTGTAGGGTCTCCTCTCAGACTGTGTGTGATTTAATGTGATCTGATTCAGATTTTTCATCATGAGAGGACAAACCTTTACAAGTCATCGTTGGAGCTCATTCTTCATGATTTGTTCTCTTAAGTTAACAAAGGGGAAATCCTGATGTGTTGGGAAGAGTCTTCTAGCCTACTTTTAACTTTTAAGACACTAATAGTTACTTTTTTTAAAAACTTTTTTACTCAAAATGTTTGCTGATTTTATCTCTGTTTTTTTTCCAGGATTGTATTTGGTGTTGCAAATCTCTACCTGTTTGTCTTGTAGGTTTAACTTCTTCAGCATGACTGCATCTGCCTTGCCGTTGTTTAGCGCCCTCTATTGGTTAAGTATAGACCTTAGAATGCATATTGTTTATTCTGCTGTCTGTCAGACTACCAAGATGTAGAGTAGTTAACTTGACTTTTTATTAGCCTATCATGAGAAAAGTATAAATTTACAGGCCAAACAGAAAACACCACACAAAACAAATGCCTCACAAATGACATTTTATAACTGTGAAAGTTTCATAACCTCACTGAAATCATCAAATGTTCTACATTTATAAATTACTTAATGAGGAATTTGTGAAGACGCCTTCATCGTGCTGCACTGTTACACCTTCTATCAATATTCTCTAAGATATCATTCTGTTACTTTTATCTTGAACTTTGCGAGTGAAAGTTCTCTATGACACTTATTTATTGAATATGAATTTAGAAATGTGATGTGAGATAAATGAGAGGTTAGTTGGTGATCACATTATTGTCTTGTTATTACGAGGGATGTGTGCGTTTAGTCGATTGAACGGTTAAACGTTTTCACCCTCGCTAGAAACCAGAAACATTAGTTGTTTAAAAGAATGATTCATATTTTGGCCTTCAATGTCGGTGAACTGCTAGCGGCTCGTAGGAGCATGTTTGGCACTACTTTGGTCAAGAAAAGTTTGATAAAGTTGTATGAGGGCTGCGTCAAGTTAAACTGGCTTATCGACCTGAGCAAAGTGTCATCACATTTAGCACAAGCACATGGACGTTAAGCTGCAGGGAGGACTGGCGGTGCTAAATTGCTCACGAAATCCACTTTCTGCAAACCAAACTAGATTGTTCTCCCGCTGACAATTTTGAATATATTGTGCTTAATTTTGAGTGTTTTCTGAGTGTTTTCTTCCCTTTAGACTAGTCGGTTAGGCTTAGTTGAAATGTCTGTTTAACCGATAGGAGGAATTGTTGTGACTTAAGTGAGATTACGTTTTTAAAAAAGCTTAAAAAGATGCTCAGAATATTTACAATGAAGACTTTTAAGGTGCTGACTCCATCTGACAAAGCTGCATTGTCAAGAACTCAAAACTCAGAGGTGATATTAACAACAATAATTATCTTAAAATGAAAGTAACAAGCGTTATTTATTATACCCAATAACACTCCAGTTCAAATGCCAGTCATTTCCAGACATCTTGCTTCAGTGTCTGCTGTCCACCTCCCACTATGATACATTATTTCCCAGCATGCCGCGGGGTCCACAGTGTGAGGTGTACAACAGTCTCCTCGTGTTTGTCTGCAGAAAATCTTAAACACCGGAAAAAAGTTGTCATTGTTATTAAGATAATAGCTTATGTGGTTTTCTACAAAATAAAGTGCATACCAGACCTGGTTGGAGTTTTATGCACTCTAAGAAACCTTTCACTTCACCTGTGAAACAGGATTTACAAAGAACATCTCGGCTGATAAAATGTGTTTAGTGCGAATGTTGAAGTCTAAACCAACAATATGAAGCAGTAAGAACATCATTAACTCATTTAAATGGTCCTGATTGTTTAGGGTCTTTTGATTTCATGCAAAACTTCAAAAAGAGGTCTCTCCCATCAACCGGCTTTAGTTTAGATTTTTCCTATTAAGAAAACTTTAACACATAAAGGAAAAGCTGAGTCATAGTAATAAGAATAGTGTGAACCTTGATCTTAGATTAGAGTGTCTGCTGTTAAATCACCTCTAAAGACACTATTTTATAGACAGGATTTTTTACACTGTGCTCTGAGCTCTTTATAATCCTCCCCGTGTAAGCCACTTTAATTTCAGCTCAAGTTTCTATACTGTTCAGACATCAGATAAGAGCAGGGTCACAAGTTTACGTGCACAGCTGTAACTTCTCACCTCTGCAGTTTATTTAACCCTGTCATTAGGGAGCGTTTTTATTCTGTTTTTAATGCAGATTTCTGGAGTTTTTCGTGATTTATAAGATGCTAAACATTTAAACTCTGTTTGCTCTGCGGTTGCATTGAAGCAAAGATATCCGTTTGAAAATTCAGAAATATTCAAACTTTGCTGAAAGAAAAAAAAAATCCTCTTCACGGGGTTAAAAGATATGTTACTCTGAATTCAACCTGGCAGGTGAGGAAATGTGCATCATGCTAATTGTTATACTGCAGCTCCCTCTAGCGGTTAAAGTCCATACTGCTCTGCAGCTCATGTAGACAAAGGTTTAATTTGAGAGAGTAGAATGTCTTGTGTCCAAAAATTGTTCTTGCAAATGTCAAATGAAGTCGAAATAATTAAATCATCAGAAAATATAAGAGTATTTGTGCTGCAGCCTGCAACCATTACATCTACTCCACTACATTCATTTATTGTGTTTTTCAGATTTATGAAGATGCAAAGGCAGGTGAATACATGAAAAATGTTTTTTTGTTTTGTTTTGTTCTTGCACCTAATCACATTTATTTGAATAATTCATGTGAACACCCAAACGTGTTGCCAAGTCCGCTTGTTATAAGCAACTTTGGGCTTGTTTTTATGTAAAGTCGCGGGTTTTTGGGCTTGTTTTCTAAAGTGTAGTTTCTTATTTGGGCTTGTTTTCTAAAGTGTAGTTTCTTATTTGGGCTTGTTTTCTAAAGTGTAGTTTCTTATTTGGGCTTGTTTTCTAAAGTGTAGTTTCTTATTTGGGCTTGTTTTCTAAAGTGTAGTTGCTTATAAGGGCTTGTTTTCTAAAGTGTAGTTTTTTATTTGGGCTTGTTTTCTAAAGTGTAGTTTTTTATTTGGGCTTGTTTTCTAAAGTGTAGTTTCTTATTTGGGCTTGTTTTCTAAAGTGTAGTTTCTTATTTGGGCTTGTTTTCTAAAGTGTAGTTTCTTATTTGGGCTTGTTTTCTAAAGTGTAGTTGCTTATAAGGGCTTGTTTTCTAAAGTGTAGTTTTTTATTTGGGCTTGTTTTCTAAAGTGTAGTTTTTTATTTGGGCTTGTTTTCTAAAGTGTAGTTTCTTATTTGGGCTTGTTTTCTAAAGTGTAGTTTCTTATTTGGGCTTGTTTTCTAAAGTGTAGTTTCTTATTTGGGCTTGTTTTCTAAAGTGTAGTTGCTTATAAGGACTTGTTTTCTAAAGTGTAGTTGCTTATAAGGGCTTGTTTTCTAAAGTGTAGTTTTTTATTTGGGCTTGTTTTCTAAAGTGTAGTTTTTTATTTGGGCTTGTTTTCTAAAGTGTAGTTTCTTATTTGGGCTTGTTTTCTAAAGTGTAGTTGCTTATAAGGGCTTGTTTTCTAAAGTGTAGTTTTTTATTTGGGCTTGTTTTCTAAAGTGTAGTTTTTTATTTGGGCTTGTTTTCTAAAGTGTAGTTGCTTATAAGGGCTTGTTTTCTAAAGTGTAGTTTTTTATTTGGGCTTGTTTTCTAAAGTGTAGTTTCTTATTTGGGCTTGTTTTCTAAAGTGTAGTTGCTTATTTGGGCTTGTTTTCTAAAGTGTAGTTGCTTATAAGGGCTTGTTTTCTAAAGTGTAGTTTTTTATTTGGGCTTGTTTTCTAAAGTGTAGTTGCTTATAAGGGCTTGTTTTCTAAAGTGTAGTTTTTTATTTGGGCTTGTTTTCTAAAGTGTAGTTTCTTATTTGGGCTTGTTTTCTAAAGTGTAGTTTCTTATTTGGGCTTGTTTTCTAAAGTGTAGTTTCTTATTTGGGCTTGTTTTCTAAAGTGTAGTTGCTTATAAGGGCTTGTTTTCTAAAGTGTAGTTTTTTATTTGGGCTTGTTTTCTAAAGTGTAGTTTTTTATTTGGGCTTGTTTTCTAAAGTGTAGTTTCTTATTTGGGCTTGTTTTCTAAAGTGTAGTTTCTTATTTGGGCTTGTTTTCTAAAGTGTAGTTTCTTATTTGGGCTTGTTTTCTAAAGTGTAGTTGCTTATAAGGACTTGTTTTCTAAAGTGTAGTTGCTTATAAGGGCTTGTTTTCTAAAGTGTAGTTTTTTATTTGGGCTTGTTTTCTAAAGTGTAGTTTTTTATTTGGGCTTGTTTTCTAAAGTGTAGTTTCTTATTTGGGCTTGTTTTCTAAAGTGTAGTTGCTTATAAGGGCTTGTTTTCTAAAGTGTAGTTTTTTATTTGGGCTTGTTTTCTAAAGTGTAGTTTTTTATTTGGGCTTGTTTTCTAAAGTGTAGTTGCTTATAAGGGCTTGTTTTCTAAAGTGTAGTTTTTTATTTGGGCTTGTTTTCTAAAGTGTAGTTTCTTATTTGGGCTTGTTTTCTAAAGTGTAGTTGCTTATTTGGGCTTGTTTTCTAAAGTGTAGTTGCTTATTTGGGCTTGTTTTCTAAAGTGTAGTTTTTTATTTGGGCTTGTTTTCTAAAGTGTAGTTTTTTATTTGGGCTTGTTTTCTAAAGTGTAGTTTCTTATTTGGGCTTGTTTTCTAAAGTGTAGTTTCTTATTTGGGCTTGTTTTCTAAAGTGTAGTTTTTTATTTGGGCTTGTTTTCTAAAGTGTAGTTTCTTATTTGGGCTTGTTTTCTAAAGTGTAGTTTTTTATTTGGGCTTGTTTTCTAAAGTGTAGTTTCTTATTTGGGCTTGTTTTCTAAAGTGTAGTTGCTTATAAGGGCTTGTTTTCTAAAGTGTAGTTTTTTATTTGGGCTTGTTTTCTAAAGTGTAGTTTTTTATTTGGGCTTGTTTTCTAAAGTGTAGTTTCTTATTTGGGCTTGTTTTCTAAAGTGTAGTTTCTTATTTGGGCTTGTTTTCTAAAGTGTAGTTTTTTATTTGGGCTTGTTTTCTAAAGTGTAGTTGCTTATAAGGACTTGTTTTCTAAAGTGTAGTTTCTTATTTGGGCTTGTTTTCTAAAGTGTAGTTTCTTATAAGGGCTTGTTTTCTAAAGTGTAGTTTCTTATAAGGGCTTGCTTTGCTCCTTGTATAAACCTCTACTGATCCTCTCCCACCTCTTCACAATAAAGCAAAACATGAACTCGATAGTTAGTTTGTCCGTTTCCTTGGTAACCTTGGTAACCTTGGTAACCCCCAACACAAACACCAGATGTAGAATTGAAACACACACACTATCCAGGTTAGACAAAATAGGCCAGAAATAATTAAAAACTACAAAACAACAACCATAAACAATCACAAGCTAATCACCACAAAAAGCTGTTGTTGATTTACCAAAATATTTCAGTTTTGAAAAAAACACGACAGCTGTTTTTCTTGCGTTTCCATGGTAACAGTAGCTGAATCTTGCTAGTTAGCAGTGGACTGCAAACTTTAGTTAACATGACAAATCAGATCTCTTCACACAGCAAATAACTGAAGTAGCTTAAATATTTAACTTACAGTTTGAATACAGCTTGTTGAGACAGCCATCTTCATCACCTTCCTCTTCATCGATCTCTTTATCGTCCATGTTTAGGATCACTATCTCTCTCTCTCTTCAACTATCAAGATGGCAGTCCACGTTATTCATGCATTCTTGATTCAAAGATGTTTAAAATTAGAGACAAATGTTCACCAATATGAAATCAATAAAATACAATAAGATAAAAAATGGACGATACAAATATGATAAAAGGGAGAGATATTGAAGTTGTTTTGAAAAAAATTAGACAATGTTTGAAGAATGTGTTAATTAATGAAGAATATATTTTATATATATATCCATAAAGGAAGAAAACATGTATTAAAAAAAAGTTTAACTAATATACAATGTCAAAAAAAGCCAGAAAAATATAAAAATAAATGAATACAAATATTGTCTGTAAACATGTGAAATACTTGTATGTTTTTAACATGAACGTCTATGGGGATTGACTCACTTTTGGTGCCAGCCTCAAGTGGACACTTATGTAACTGCAGTTTTTGGTACTTCTGGTTTTTGGTATTGAAACATTTAAAAATTGACTTAAGTCACATCATGTGCAAACTATTAAAATAACTCTTGATCAGTTTTAATATTTATGTAAAAAATAATATAAATATAATCCTTCTAACCACACAACCCTGAATATGTCGAATTATCACACAGGCATGTGAATGCACCACAGACACAACATGTTTACACATGTAGTTTTTATTATCTGTACAGAAGGCCGCTTAAACATCAACATTTAAAATGTAATCACACTATATCTTTTAAACAGAGCATTTACTCATGTTTCTATGATCATTTGAAACAATTTAGTTTAGTACATTATTAATTATTATTTACAAAAGAAAACATTAAATAAAGTGTTAGCCTTAATTATGTCATATGTACAAAGTATTCAGATCTGTTCCACATGTTGGTTCATCTCCTGAACTTCTGTTCAGTCTGATGTGATCCAGTTTACAGTCTCTGTTTGTGTGTTTTTGTGTCATGTGTTCACACTGTGGAGGGTTTCATCAGGGCCTGATCCCCAAACAGCTGCTTAAAGTGAACCACGTGCTCCTCACAGTGCTCTCCTGGAGACACAGACAGAAAGAAGTACACGTTTTAAACAGTGCCGTCAGCTGACAACCCAATATCTATTTGAAATGAGAGCATTCACTTATTTAATGGCATTAATCCTGTGCTATTTTGTCCCTTTAAGTGCACCGTAGTTAAGCCACCGCACTGAAAGCAGCGTCTCCCTGTCAGCACAGTGATGGAAAAGAACGAGACCTCTCCGCCTCCGAATGACTCATTTCACTTAAAAAAAAAAATCTCATTTTCATTTGTGAAAAGTAATATCCACCATCAGTAAAACTGTACTTGGATTTAAATTTAGATGATGTTGTGTTTTCTCTCACCCGGGTTGAAGCCTGGACTTCCTCTCAGCCGTTGGTTCCTCTGCTGGAACGACCTGAACACGGTATAGAACAACATCTGGTCCTCGGTCTGCCGCGCTGCGTCCAGAAACTTCCTGGCCGAAACATTGTCATGGCCACCTGAGAAAACCAGTTTTAGATCTTTCAAATAATAATCTATATTGGTTAAAGCTAAATAAATTAAAATATCCCCAAAAATTATTTTTCTTGGGATAGAATTTGAACATCAACGTACCGACGCTGCGGATGAATCTGAGCGCGCCCAGAACCTGCTGCTTTGACAGCAGAACTTCAACGATCTCGTCGTTGGCTGTGGAGAGACGCTGAAAACACGCGAAAATAAAGCAAATTGACTGAATTGAAATTTTGTATCATCATTGAAAGGCTTCATGTTCTTGTGTTTGATACCTTCAACATGTCCAGAGAGAGCTGGTGAGCAGGAGGATACGTACTCTCCAGTGATAGAAGCAAACAAGCCTGAACACAAATGATCACAATAAGAGAAACACAAACTGCAAAAACAAACTAGACTGACTTTTTTGAAGAAAAGTTTTGATTTACCGTTGAAAAAATATTGTTCATCTTTTTGAGCTGAAATCGTTTCTCAGTGATTTAATCTGTTTCATCGCTTGCAACTATTAGTTTTGTCATTTTTTTAGGTCTGACTTCTTGTTTTGGAAAAATAATTCACGTATATGATCAAATGTTACAGGCCTTGTTTCACACTGTGGCATATAATGACTTTAAAATCGTTTGTTTAGGATACAGACTGAACTACTTTTGTGAGTTTGGGTGTGAACTCACCAGAGGTTTGGAGTCACTGAGGACGTGATACTGCAGGAACTGATGCAGCATGTAGAAGAGGTTGTGCTGCACCAACGTCTTGATCACCAGCTCATACAGGTAATGCTGAAAAATACAAACCAGACATTTTTTAAGGAAACGTTTGTGTGAAATGATGTCATAATCAGTTCATGGATTTGGGAGAGCTTGTGAGAGATCACAGAAACCTTAAAGAACCAAAATCTCAAATCTGTAGGTGAAAATAATTTAATGTTTGCATGACAAAATGCAACAAGTCAAAGTTAAAAGCATCGGCATTACCTTTGCATCCTCAGTATTTGAATACGTTAGAGGGAAGTGTGTTATTACCTGAACGGTGATCTGAAACTGGTTCAGAGAGCGGATGTACTCCATCAGCACGGCGATGATGAATTTATGAGAGACTCCCTGCAGAATAAAGAGACAAATCATTTTCTCTATTGTTCTTTGTTTTCAGTCTCTAAAAGCAGTTTGGTTTGTTATTTTGGATTTGGCTGTTTTCTGCTGGAAACAAAAGATTATAATTATAGTCATTATTTTTATTTATTACCTTCCTCTCTGTGAAGTTGGACAGGACGTGTGTGTACATGTCTGATTGGTCGATGACCGCCTGAGTTCTGACCGGACGTTTCTGCGCAGAGTTTCCTCGACTCGGACCGGACTCCATCGCCTGCGAACACATACAAATATACAAACACCTCAAATATTCAAATTTTACGGAGTCAAATAAGTGTAGGATTGTCACTCACCGCAGTGTAGGTCTGCTCCGCCTCCAGGTACTCCTTATACACCTGGTTCAGTTTGTCGAACACAGTCGCCACAACAGGAAGACTTCCCTTCTCCCCGCCCTCCAGAACTGAGAACAAGACGGACATTTCTGCTTAATTTCTCTTAAGTTTTAACGTCAGAGTTTGTTTACATTTTTTATTGAAGCAACAGAGTCCTATGTACGACACTATAATGAGAATATTTGCCTTTATGCCAATTCTATGTGTAGTTCAACAGAACAACAATATCAGCAAAGAGTGAAGAAGAACATACTGGAAAACAGAAAACATAACGCAGCAGTTTAATTATGTGCACAGAGAGCATATCATCGCCTGCAGACAGTCTGTGGTAGTGCATCGATCGCAGGAAATAAATGTCACCACCCTCTCCCACTCACTCGAGCTGAATTTTCCCGATTATATCCTGCTATGTTCTCACATCAGCTCTCTCAGGCTTTTTGCTGAAAAATTACTAGGGAGCTGGCAGGAGAAACTCCGGAAAAAGTCAGAGTGCAAAAATGTGTCTGTTTGCGTTCACACATGCAGCTCACCCCGAGACTTTGGGAAAGGAGTTTTGTGTAAGAGAGAAAGCAGTAAGACAGACAGACGTACTCTGAGAGCAGACGGACAGGATGACCATCTTGCAGTCTCGCCGTCGTAACAGGAAGTCCATCAATTTGCCTTTGTCCTGCAGGAGGTTGACTGTTGGAGGCAACTTCACCTGCAAATACCACAAATACCCTGAAACAGACAGAGAGAGATTCTTCAAGTTTCATGTTTTAATATTCATATTTATGAAATGCATTTTTTTTTAAAGATTTGTTCCCAAACTCCCAGTTTCAGAAACTTTTAGATCCAATGTCATGTGAAACATTTTATATGTATCTGCATAAGAGCGTTTTATTTACCTTGATTATGTATGATATATTATTTATTGTCACTAAACGATGCACTTTACAATGCTGTGGTTGAGCTGTTTGGCTCAGTGTGTTGTTTTTACTAACGGCTTTTTGTTTTTGTTTCAAAAAAGCACATAAAATTAAGAAGTAGAGGGAAGAGATTTTTTAAAAATGACTGATATTCACTGGTCAGGCCAGACAACATCTGCTGCTGGAAGCATGTGTGTCTTTACCTCATTTCCTCAAATAAAAGCTTGATCCTAAATAAGAGCCCATTGCAGAGGACCAAAACAAATAAAGTAGAGGCGAGCCTGAAACGCAGGTCAGGTAAAACTCCAGAGGGAATACTCTCCTGATCTCTGTCAAATTTTCTGCATGCCAATTAATCTGATAAATTCAACAATAAATGATGCAATTTTCTATATCAGCTGGTTTTGGATCACCCATCAAGGTGACTCTGTGTTCATTATCTTTGCCCCTCTGTATTTTGTAGTAACACACATGTGCCACAACATGGCAGCAGCAACATAAGAGCGCTGCATTAGAAGCTGAACACATTTCCCACTACAGGTTCCCTAAGAATATGTGTTTCTGTCTACTACAAAGGAAACAGATCATTTTGTGTATAATCAACATCATGTCAACACAATGAAACTTAGAGCTCAAAACAAGTCCTTGTTCATAAAACAGTCAAATATTGATTATAAGCAGGAAAAAGATCAAACAGATTGTCTCTAATAAAAGTATGCCGGTACCCTCTGAAGTACTCAAATAAATGCTCAAACTAAAGGTAATACGGTATGGATGCTGGTGTCTGTTTCCTCACCTTCACTGGCACTGATGATGATTTCAGGCTGGAAGACGCTCCAGGAGGAAGAGTCTACAGTGATGGTTAAAGGCCAACATGATAACAAGTTTTTAAGACACGCAAAAAACAGACGACTACGTTTCTAGAGTTGAAAAAATAAAATACCGTAAAACTTGTATTAGAGGGGAAAGGATACAGAGCTGACAGGGAACAGGAGGCTGAGAGGGAACCACAGCCGGACCTGGAAATGGAAGAGTCAATAAAAAATAGAACAGATCACTTTTAATACTGTGACTGTGTGTGTGTGTGTCTGTGTGTCTGACGGTGTGTGTACTAAGTACCTGACAGTGGTATCCTGTAGGGGTGTATGGAGCGAGCGGGGAGGACAGGTTGGTGTGTGTTGACGGCACAATCCGGCTCCTTTAGCTTGATGTCGAAGATCAGAGACGTCTGACACACAAACACGCGCACGCACACACAAAGAGAAAAAGAAGATAGGTGAAATCCTGGCTGTGGTGATGTTTGCAGCCATGTTTGTGAGCTGTACATCGGGATGGTGACGCTTCCTGGTCTGCTCGCTCTCATTAAAAATAAGGTCAAACCTGTGTGCTCTGATGGTGAACCACCACCAGGTTGTCAACGATGTTCAGAGCAAATTTTCCAGTCGTGTTCAGCTTCAACACGTGACTCTTCTTACACGCACCCTCCCTGAACACACACACACAAAAACAGACAGTGGTAAATGAGACTGCTTCAATTTAAGTATCAGAATATTTCAAGACCTTAAGGACCATTTCAAATGGATTTAAAGATACATTTTACAGCCAGTCTCGCAAGAAAGTGAAAAAGGACAGGAAGAAAAATCAATTCAATTCAAACATTATTAATTGGTTTGAAGCAGTTTGAACATAAAAAAACAAAAACAAACAAACAAAAGTTATAAACAACAAAATGTGTGTGTGTGTGTGTGTGTGTGTGTGTGTGTGTTTTTACCTTGGTAAATGATACAGCACTACCTCTGCACTGGGACTGTTGGCTGTTCTGGAGTGATGCTTCAGATACATGACAAACAGCTGACCATAACTACAGAGAGAGAGAGAGAGAGAGAGAGAGAGAGAGAGAGAGAGAGATAGAGAGAGAGACAGAGAGAGGGGGGGAGAGAGAGACAGAGAGAGTAATAAAGATGAATCTGAGAAACGTTGAGATCGAGAAGTAAATCCACAATGGACATCAGCAACAAGACAACCTACATGGTTGCCATGGCGATGTCTCTTTCCGACAGGCTGAGTTTGGCGGGTTTGGGTACAACAGGCAGCTCGATCTCAAACTTGGACATCTTGGACACGGTCCCATTCTGAAAAAAACAAACAAAACAAACCAAAAGGTGATGTACAAATACAAACATTTAAACCTGCAACCTAGAATGAATTTCACTGTATAAAACAGAGTCACAAGGGTTCAGTTATCACCTGTTCAAGCAATAGTGAATTATATTTTTTATCACGTTGGGTAAGAAAACTGAGCCTACTGTGAGCCAGTATAAACGATATTAAATCTACTAACATAACAAAGCTCAAAGAAACATGACATGGATAAGATGAATTGTGTTTCACTGTGTGTGTGCTGACCCTGAAGGCGAAGGGCTGCAGGATGTTTCCCTGCACGGTGGTGGAGAGCAGGATGACGGCGGTCTCCGGACAGTACTGGTACCAGTTCACGTTAATGTTCTGACTCTTCAGCAGCTTCAGGCTTCGTTTGTCTGGAAACACCTGAAGAGAAAAACACGATCACAAGACTCACTGTCAGCTCTGTGATGTTCTACACACAACACGAAAGACGGCTGATTCGATTTCACTTTTTATAGTGTCATTTACAAACGATATGCCTAGCCCAAAACAAACTAATAAACATTAAAATAATGTCATTTTTTTCTAATTGCGTCCATACTACATGGTCAGTTATTTCTACAGATGTTTTTTAATTCAGCTTCCACAGAGACAGCACAAAGCTCTGCAGCCCTGGAGAATTCTGCATGTTACACCAAAGAAAAACCGATGTGGCAGTGACGCCAGACGGGTTTTTTGTCCATTCATTTCAGGGCCTGTCTGTATAATGATGAAAAGAACTTAGATTAGAAGGAATGCAGCTTTAAATAATCTGAACTGGATTCACTTCACTTTCAGTCTTTACCAAAAACGATGATGTTCTGTTACCTGGTAGAACTCAATCCCCTGGTCGGTGATGAAGACGATCTCGTTCCAGGTGGTCCAACAGAAACCCAAAACATTAGCGTTCTTCGTCTGCAGAACAAAAAGCACAAATAAAACGACATTTCAAGCACCGCAACACAGCTGCTCTTTATATATCAGCTTCTACCTCTCCTTCCTCACAGATCAATAAAGTTTTTCTCATCTGAAAACTTCAACCGTCAGTGAACAGGAAGGAGAGCCCTTTCAAAATTCAAAGAGAATTCGATATTCAAATTCAAAAAACTTTATTTGTCCCCGGGGGGGCAATTCAAAGGCACACAGAGCAGTAAATTAACAACAGTGCAAGTACGAAACATTTTAACCTAAATATAAAGTGTCAATTTAAATACAACTTAAAGCTTAAACTTAACTTAAAAATACAAAATATAAAGGAGCAGATATGAGTGAACAGTGATCGGACTAACAGATGTAACATAACTATGTGCAGTAAACGAGAAATAAATATATATATACAGAGCTATGTGCAAGTAGGCAAATACTAAATGATAAGTTATAAGGTGCATGGTGAATAATGGAACAACAGAACTAATATATACAATATAACTGTAAAGGTACAAATGAGATAAATAAAGTGACTGTAGTGAAATGATAGATAAGAACACAGGAATAAAGTAACCAGAGCTGTATGAATACTGATATAGAATGGATAGAATAAAGTGATGTAGTGCATGAGACCAGATAAAGCTATGTAGCATACCTTGCATTCCTGAGTGAACTCTGTGTGTGGATAGTCGGGGATGAAGTTGATGAAATCCTAAAAATAAACAAATAAATAAACATGTTAAGAGTTTTCCCCCTCAGCTTCAATAAGCAGTTCCTTCATGTTTCTTCACATATTGAATATATCTAACTCCTGACTTGACCTTGTTTGTCCTAAGATTATATTTCCAAAGCCTTTGTTTGTTTAGAAAACATACATTTGGTGGTGATTTCCTTTTTTTTTTTAATGTCATTACTGCATACATTTTTACTCTGCAGAGCGAAACTTACCACAGATTTTAAAGTCCTCTGAACTGCCAAGATCTTATTTCCGATGGAGAACTTGATACACTTCACTTCTCCTTTATCGTCCATTCTGTGGAGGGAAACATTTCATGATACCAGTTTTTTTTATTATCACAGGGAATATAATGATACCTCACATAACAATCAGAAATCGATACAAATCGACACAATCAGTAAATCCAAAAATAATTGTTGTCACAGCTACATTGCCACTTTTTAACGTGAGCGTAGCTGATAGACAGCTTAAGGTTATGACTGCGTCAGAATGGTTTGAAAGGACGGCCGATAGACGCAGGCCTCCATCCAATAGGTGCACAGGTTTACTTATTCATTTTTAACCCATATTATCATTTTTTGCATTCTTTCCATCTATTCATTTATATATCTCATCACATAAACAGTTGATATGTTTATCCCATCAACGTATGCCCCCAGATACTCAGGTACCTGAAGGCAACACTGCTCTTGTCGTCCGGGCCTTTGACCACCACCCCTGTGGCTCCACCTGAACGCACCGCGAACACCTGCAGACACAAAACACAACATGAAAGAAGGACATAAAAATACAACTAGAAATATTTAAAAACCAGAAGAATCACTTAATTATCCACCAAGGGAAAATTATCCTTCAATATTTTTTGTTTAACCCAACAAGTGTCTTTACAGTCATAGAATATTTTACAAGGAGAATTTCTTGTAACATGCACACACACATATATATATAATATATACAGTGACTGACAGATGACAGATACATAAATGAGGCCCCTCGACCTTTTGAAAGACCTGTGTGAGGAGATAAGGCTTGCAGACTCTTTCACATCTTTTATCCCATATAGATCTAATGCCGCCAAAAACGCCCTCTAAAAAGTAATGAATGAAAACAACATCCTAAAACTCACATTAACAGACTCGCTTTATGTGATGTGATCTTTTTTAAATAAATCCTTTATTAAATTGTAATATTTTTTTATCTATTCCTAATCCTTCTTTTTAATAGGTTGGTGTTCTTTCCTCTGTTTTTATATATTTATTTATTGAACTACATCTTTTATTCATCCTTTTACCATCATTATTTTGTTTTTATTTTCTGTTACGTTGTCTTCCTCTTCTTAATCTCATATTGTTCTGTTATTGTTTGGTAGACTACTCTCTATTTGACCTGACTGTTAAGATTAAGATTAACTTTATTGTCCCAGTGGGAAATTTGTCCTGGACTTCACAGAGCTCTGATGCAGTAGCAGAAAATAACAAAATACATTCATTTGTCGGTAAAACATGTCAGTTAAATAATCATAAAATGCCATACAAGTGAATTACTAAAACCATAAATATGTAATAGTTATGAAAAGTGATAACAGTGCAGGTACATCTACACATCTTCACACACACACTCACACCACCTCATACATGCACATGTATACACACACATTACAGCTTAGGTACTGTTGAGGGCTTTGATGGACAAGGGAACAAAGGTATTTCTGAAACGGTTGTTTATTCTGTTATTATCCTGAGTTCATTTTTGTTTGTTTGTCTGTCGAAGCACTTTGTAAACATCTGTTTTTAAAGGTGCCATATAGATAAAGTTATTGTTATTATTATCATATAAGAATTTATTAATTAAGACTTTTTTTTAAGCATGTGATATGACTTTTCTGGTTAAAAACGATAAATGTTATATATCATGATCAAAAGTTTACTGTATCTTTATTTTTTATTAACTTTAAGTTGATTTTTATTGTTTGTTTACAAAAAGCTTCCCTGATGGACTTCCTGTTTTAGAGATAATGGACATGTCACGTTAACCAGTAAAATGCAAAGAGAGTAAACATCCTACTAGAGGTTCAAAGTGTTGTTTACGAGCTGCTAATAAAGTTAATTTGAACAAACTGTCAGCTGATCACTGATTAGTTCAAGTCAGCAACATCAATGCTAACTAACCAGCTAGCTCACCTGCTTATTAGCCTCGTCGAAGAAGACGTTATTGACACTGGAGGCATGTTCAAACTGCACCGGGTTCTCACAGAGTTCTAGATAATGTTCCTCAGTCATCCTCACAACAAACTCTACGTATTTTATTCCTGTTTTAGCCTCAATTCACAGATTTCCCAAGGCTAAGGAAGAGTTCGGGGCGTAAAGTCAATTCGGCGACGCAAGACCCGCCCTACTCCGCGTTTGATTGGCTAGTTGTCATTGCCTTCGTTGACTTGGATTGGTTGTGTTTAGACATGCGGACTGTGATTGGTAGAAGATACGCGCAGAAGATCATCTTCAGGCTGAAAACAAGACACTTCCGTTATGGCTCTTCACAGTAAAACTTAAAAAAAAGAAAAAGATTCTTGGCAACTTATAAATGAGTTTGAGCAATTTTAACACACTATTATTTTAAATCTAAAATGGAGATTCAACTTTTAAAATGCGATATTTTCTTCCCTGTGGTCACATCATATTCATGCAAGCTGAATATTTTGGGGTTTTGCATAAAACTAGACATTTACAGACATGATCGTGGACTTTCGACAACACCAATCTGTATTTTTAATGATTCCTTGACAATTTGAAAACCCCAAAAACTAATCAATGAACACAAAATTTATATAACATAATCAATTCTTAATTACAGAAACCTTACAGAACATTAATCTTTTACTTTGAAGGAACCAGTCGGTTCACTTTTTTAGTGCTGCTGAGTCATGTGGTTGTATGACTGTCACGTGTGTAGGGAAATATTATTCAAATGACCAAACATAAGAGACTTGAACTGATATCTTAAACAATTATTAATACAATTATTCGTTATTTTTTTACATTTAATAAACAAATAAAAAGACGACACATTCTACCTTTATCTTTTATTGTCACCACAATTTATGAGAAGTAATCCACCATGAAACCAGCATCATGTGAGGAGTCCAAGTGTGTCAGCACTGACAAGAAAACCTCATGTTTTTATCCATTGAGCTCAGAAAAGACCTCTAATAAAGCAGATTATTTGATATGAAGTCACACAATCTAAGAGCTACACATATGATTGTTTTCACTGCAAACAATAGTTTTTTTTAATCTTCTACACATGATGCTGCCATGACTCTTATTAACTTGCATTTGTCTGATAGTACTACTAACCATTAATTTTCTGCTTTAATTTCTAGTGTAAGCAAAATATGTATCAACCCCCTGCTTTAGCTTCCACACACACACACAGGACCAAACTGCTGCGACTTCTCACACCTCTCCTTCCAAATCTGACCCAGAAGTTACAAATAAAAATGGACAGAGTAAAAGCAACAACAAAAAAATGAATCAAAATAAATCAGAAATTAATAAAGCCTTTCTCAAATTATTAAGAAGTCTGAAAACCATTATTTCCCATTGTGTGCATCTCCCTTTTTTTTTTTAGCTTAAATTGGAAGAAAAAAAACATCCTGATGCATTTTTTGGTCATTCAGACTGAAGTATCGTTGAATCTTTGAGAAATTATGACTCTGTGAGAAAAACTAAGGTTGACTAAGGTCAACATTTTTATGACTTCAAAACTTTTTTTTTTTTACAGGTTTTCAAACGATTCTTCCTGTTTTTTTAACTTTCTATAATATCGACGAGTGCTACATCTATTTTCTAAGACAGGTGATAAGCAGTGGAAGCAAGGAAACTCCTGCACACGGTCTAAATTGCACAAATAAATTGGCAACTGGCAATTAAGACAGCATGCAGGAGTTTGATTGCAATTTTGAGATAATTAAAACACAAAATTACCCAATAGGACTCCCATTTTTGCTGACGTGGAATCGATACGGTTTAATTTTTCCTCCCTCCCTCTTTAAAACGTACTCTAGTTTATTTCTTAGCCATAATGAAGCTACAGGATGAATAAAACCTGACTTTCTTTTCATTTTATCTTTTACTGTCCCCTTAAAAAGGGAAAGAGTTTGTTATCCTCTGGATAGTTGAACCAAAGGTTGTCAAAATGTTTGATACTTTTGGATACCACATGACTTAAATTTACAATTACTTTCATGATTGTTTATGATTGATAGCATTATAGTACAGAAGCTTTGAGAAACTTAAGACTTGAGCCTCTGACCTGCACTAGCTGTCATGGTATCGAAACAGATCTGTTCCTAGTTAAGGTCATAGATATCGACACCTATGTTTATAAATCCGTTACTTTGACAACCTTAGTTTATCCCTGAAGTTCCTCAACTTCAGCCTGACTCAGCGGCCATCTTTACAAACTTTCAGTTTAAATTTAAATAAATCTCTGAGAGTTTAAGCAAAGCTGAAGTTCATTTGTTTGTATTCTCCATCCAGCAGGATGGAGGAGGAACTGTCTGAGGTCATGATTCTTAAAAAAGAAAAAGAGAACAAAGAGTGTGGGTCAGTATCGGCAGGAGGATTAGAGATGAGGTCTCAGCCTCAGCAAACTCTGTCGGCGCCTCTCAGCAGCCAGAACGCTCCGACTTCAACATCCAACACAGTGAAACTCGTCCCTCCTGCAGCCAGGAGGAGGCGCTCCGTCCTGCCTCAGTAAAGGAGGCAGTGGTTGTTGGGGGTGGGGGGTTAAAAGGGTGGTGGGAGAGTTGGAGGGAGAGGCTCCGGGTCCTCCAGGAGCCTCCTCCGTTCATCTCCTAGTTGCGGCGTTTTCAACACGGCGGGGTCGTGAAGAGAGAGCGAGCTGGGCGGGGCGTTAATCATCTGCGTCGGGTTCTAAAGGAGGGTCGCAGTCTTCAGAGGAGACAGGGAAGGTTTTCTTTCCTCGCTTCTGCACGTGGTCTTCATTTCTCTTCTCCAACGCCACGATCTGTAAGAGACCACAGAGAGAATAACAGCCTGAACTTTTCAGTGGCAAAGAAAAAAACTGTCAATAACTTTGCATCTGAAAATGATCTCCAACCAATCAACCATTTCCTCCTTTTTGTTGAAAAGCATTTGTTTGTATTTTAAAACAATAGATATGTGTGGTGTTTTTCCAGATTTATCCTCCAGTATTCTTATTTTTGTCCTTTAATGGGATTTGTTTTCAGAAAGAAACAAAGATTGAAGTCAGATTAATATTTTTTTTAAAAACACATAGAGAATACATCAAAGTAAAAAACTCAATAAAATATCATTAAATGAAAACTGAGTGACTAAGCAGAATTATTGTTTATTTTTTTACTCTTTCCTTAAGAAGTTAACCTTGAAAAAAAAAAAAGGTTTTGTTTAAATTTTAGAGTGTTACCTCGGCCATGAACTCAGCCTCGTCCTCGGCACCAACGGGGATGTTCAGGTCGCTCACGGCGTTGAAAAGCTCGTACACACTCATCGCCTCGCTCACCCCTCTCTTCTGGAAGAACTGCGACACGCACACCAAATTAAAGATGGTTATTCAATCAGTCATATCAAGCAATTAAGGTAACAAAAAAAACAATATAACTTGAAAATACTAAAAACATTTCTCCCTGGTATATATTTCCTGTGCTTTGGGCAAAACTAAACACCTTAATGGAAGTTTAATCACCTGGCAAAGTAAGACAGAATCTGGTCACCTGGTATCCTAAATGCAGTATTTTCATTTTTATTTTTTAAAAATTGAATCTGTAGTTTTTTTTAACGATCGGATCATAATAGTAAAGCTAAATCTAAATGTTTTCCTTAGAGAGGAATTATAAACAAATATAATCAACAAGAGACCAAAGTTCCTCTTTTCACAGAATTTGTCATCTTTTTTTATCATTTTCATGTGAATCACTTCAAAACGAGGCTCCATCGTGTAGGAGAAAGTTACCGTTGAAACGTTCCTGCAGTCTCTGAAGAGGAACTCCAGGCCGTGAGGGTGGGTGGGCTCGATGGACTGACTGACATCAATCAACCAAACCTACAACACACACGCAAAGACGTTAGAATGACACTGTGGTGGGCGTCTCTCGAACAGATTTGATTGAACAAAACAAATCTAACGTCAGCAGTTTGAACAGAAGCTTAAAAAAAGGAACGAGGAGGAGGGAAATGTGAGAGGAGAGGAAGGAGGATGAAAAAAGACAAGAGAGGGAGAGGAGGTAAAAAAGAGCAAAAAAGACCGAAGGTAAACAGTAGACGGGAAGAAGACTTGAATAATAAAGAGGTAGGAGGAAAGAATCCAGAAGTAGCAAACAGTAAATGAAGCAGACAGAGGTGGGTACCTTTCCCTCGTGCCACAGCATGTTGTATTCACTCAGATCAGCATGAACCAGATTACACTCCTGATACAACACCTGCATCATCTGCACACACAGAAAACATAGAGTTTAGATAAAACACATTAAGTTGTTAAATTAAAAAAACATGATCAAAAACACGTCTGACACTGGGAGATGTGTTTTTGGAGAAGATCCACTAGACTTAACCCTTTCAGTTAATAAACCCCTGGCTGCAGCACGCAGAATAAGACGGGGTCAGATGTGGTTGGTGCTGGACATCAGGTGGGCGTTGTCCGATTAGATCAGGGTACATACAAACATGGACCTATCATTCAGAGATCCGTGTAGGGGATTATAATTGTAGGACAAAGTATTGTTAGGGTCAATTCAATACTAAATTAGATGGATATTTGTGAAGGGCATGTCTGGATGGCAGCGCAAAAAAAACAAAAACAATCTCGCTGTTAACTTTTAACATCTTCCTCCCCTTTCACTTTTCTTCCTCTTTGGTGGAATGGAAATGTGTTTGCTGGTGCACTGAATGGATAATGACACAGCGTTGCCAACATATCGGCCTTACTGCAGTTAGGAATGTTTCAAAGATTGAAATGTCTTAGGAAGTATCCAACAAAGATCTAGAAATAAAACCAAACTATTTGTCTTATAGCAGGAAGTGTGGCTGGTGTTCGGCGTACTCACATGTAGGACCTGGTAGAAAGCGTTCTTCATGTCCTCTGAGCTCAACGTGACGTCTTTGAGTTTGGGAGCAGGAACGTGATCTTTACCGATGAACGACATCACCAGGATGTGTTTCTTCAACAGCACCACCTCTGGACAGGGGATCTCTGCCTTCTTCATCCTGATCACAGACACATTCACATCAGAGGTCTGTGCTCAGTCGCTGGCAGTTTTTTATTCACTTTTTAATACGATTTTAAATAACTCGGAACAAATTGTTTCAGGAGTGTGCCTGTGGACACTAGATATCTAAACTTTTTCTTCAAGATTCAACGTAGACAGAGACAGGCAAGGAAAAGAGCAGAGTTGTACTAAAGTGTAGTTGTACTTTAAAGAAGAGGCAGCGCTGATATTAGTAGTGGCAGTATAAGGTGGAATTACCTGGCCAGGTTGTGCATCTCCTTCTCGGCCCACAGCTTGATGACCTTGCGTGGGTTCAGTTTGCTGAAGCGTTCTTTGAAGCGGTAGTCATCTTTGATGTAGCGGTCTCTGTTCTTAAACTCGTTCAGTGTCGTCTTGAAAACCTTCAGCACCACCTCGTCGGGAACGGGCTGCTCCTCCAGACTGACACACACAAACACACAGAAGAATAAATAATCTAAGAATAGTAATTCAAGCAGTCTGAGACTTCAACTCAGCTTCCAGTCTCTGTTCCACACCTGACTTAAGGAGTTTCTTCTCTTTCTCTTGGTTAAGACAACAAGAACTCTTATTCCTCCAAGTGTTTCTTTAGAGGGGTACACTTCCCTTGCTCTTATTTTGACACATTTCATGTCTAAATGACAAAAAGATAAAATACGTTTTGGGATTATTCCAGTAGATGCTTTCAGACCTCAGCCGTCAGACACACTGTAATAACATAATGCTTCAGGGATGAAGTGCCTGATTTAACAAAGTCCACCAAAGTGCTTGTTTTGAGTGACAACATCCTTACAGAGCGGTTATATCGCTGTCTTTAATGGCACCAGGACTTCATTGACAAAAACAATCCTTTGACCTCTCAGGACAAAGGTGTTGCTGGTCTACTGCTGCTTTGATCGCTTAATTAGTTTGTGTTCCTTTGATACTTTTTTGTTTCTAATATTTAGTTCTGATCTTAAAACAAAACATAGTTGTGTATCACTTTATAACACACAACACTATCGAGGAAGGCAGTATAGACAAGAAGCTCCTTTCTTCGAAAGGCAAAATTCCTGAATTCAAAATGCTTTTTCCAGTTTAACTACGGGTCTGTTTCTTGTCCTTTTTTTTCGTCCCTGCCCGATTGTCCTTAAATGATCCTTCAGGATTTAAGACAACTTTGCTCCATCCACTAACATCCACTCACCTCCCTCCATTAGCGTGGAAGATGACAGCCTCTTTTCCTGTGCTGATGCATCCGTTGATGTTCTCCAGCACGCCGGAGTTCACCATCTTATACATGAGCAGGCGAGTGCGAGGGTCCACGGCTTGTTCCTGCAGAGAGAGCGGTTGAGTTTGACGGCAAAACAAAGATTCATGTGCATCTTCGGTCAATCGAGTATTTTTGTGCTTACAGCTGTGGAGTGCTCCTTCTTCTCGTGCAGTCTGGCGCTGCGCCTCTGCTCGCTGTGGCAGTGCTGCTTCAGAGAGTTAAACACCTGGTTGGACAGCTTCAGGTCCATCCCCAAGCCGTCACCGACGTGGATCTCAGGAGCAAACTGGAGGAGGAACAGGAAGACAGAATAAAATGACATGGCACAATATTAAACGCAAGCTCTGCAACTCAATCTTTTGCATGTTTGGTACAGAAGCGTACGACAGGCAACAAAATACATGAACCATGAACAAATCTTTGTTTTTTTTTTTGTGTATCTTGACAACCCTCTTAAAAGTTGTCTTACGTTGTCCATGCGTGCCGTGTTCTTGCGTCCGCACACCACCTCGTCGTGTTTGGTTGTGATGTTTTTGCCTTTGCCGGTGAAGCCTCTCCTGGGTGTCGTCTGGGGCTTATCTGATCAAACACAGGCATTGAAAATGTGTGAGTTACTTTGTGGACTTTCTCTTAAACACCTTAATGGTAAATGTGTAGGAATTTTAGACTTTCAGTGTTGATTTAACCTGATAGTGATTTAGAACTCACCACTAGTGCTCTCGTCATACAAAAAAGAGATCTCAAGTTTCTCTGGAATTCTTTAACAAAACTTTTAACCAAGGAGAGCAGAGCAAGCAGTAAAAATCGATGTTTCCTGTTTGTTTTCTAACACGCTGCAGATGTTTACCAGCTTTGTAGGGGTCGTGTCTCGTGTCCTGCCAGTCCACCTCGTCCTCGGAGCTGTCGCTGTCTTCGTAGGGATGGACCATACGGTAGTTCTCAAAAGAGATGGACACTGGACACAAACAAAAGACATTCTTATTATTCTATATTCTTTACACACATTTTAAACAAGTGCATTAATTCAATAAACCTGCAGTATCATATGCAGGCTCCAAAATGAACTTTTTGACTCACCGGCCAAGGTGGTGCAGAGATGAAGAAAATCCACCAACTAAGCATAAGTTGCTAAGCATAATTTTTACCGTGTTTTTGGGTCACGTGCACATTGTTTTTCAGTACGTTTAATTGAGGTTATAAGGCATTATGCTCCTTTTGATGTCAACATGTATCCTAGTCATGGATCAGATCATTTTATCGGATCAGGATTATAAGAAATGGAAACAAATTAATGTGCTGGCCCTTTTTTTAAATTTAAAAGGTATGGTGCCCAGGCAACCCTCACAAAAATTTGATGTCATCTACGATTGAGGTTTGACAACTTGAACACGTAACATACGCAGACCGTTCATTTAGTAGATGTGAGTGTATCACAGCCCGTGCTGCACTAGTTAGACATATTCTTTTTAAATGTAAGCGTGCTTTTAGATTGTTCTCACGCACTGCGAACAGCTGAAACCTGCATGATAAACGCAGACACGGTGAGAGTGAACAAAGAAAAGTCGAACCAACTGTATGACTGGATCAGGTGCGTTCCTAATAGTAGAATTAAGTCTGTATTTGGATCAACTGTCATCGGTTTCAATATTTAAAAAATATATGCAATAACAAATAAACGAGTGAAGGCTATTGTTATCAGTGTGTTTGCTCGTTAAACATTCATGACGGAGGTGAAAAACCCACTCTCATGTCAGTCTCTAGTACGAGAGTATTTTGGTACAAACCGATACGTATGTTGCGGAGAGCCTTCCAAGATTTACTCGCAAAAACGGGAAATCAACCCGCAAACGTTACTTGGAAGTTCATTTAGGACCCTGATTAAAAGTGTTTTATTTATGTCACTCTGCTGTAGTTTTACCTTTGCTGTCTCCGTTGAACTTCTTCTCCTCCAGTCGGAGCTGATTATCAAACTCGCGGTCAAACTGCATCTGCAGCATCTGAGCGAGCATCAGGTCACTGGTTGTATCACCAGCATCCTCTGACAGCAACAGATCTGCTGCTGGACTGAAAGAAAGAAAGAAAGAAAGAAATGAGTAAAGACAGGAGCTATTCAGGACACGAAGATCGTCTATCATGTTTATTCCTCCTTGAAGCCTCAACAAGTTTAAGTTTCAACTAATTGCCAGTCCTATATTTCTTGCCATTTGTTTATTTTCTTTATGAACACAGATTATTTCATTTTAACTTAGTCTAAAAATAAATACCACACACACACACACACACACACACACACACACAGGTAAGAACGTACTCGGTGAGTGTCGGGAAGGCGTTGTTTTCATCGTCCAGCTGTTTGGCCAGCTGCTCGCTCATCACATCAGCCAGTGAGCAGGATGGAGCCGCCGGGGCCACTGAACCCCACGGACTCTGGAAACACAGAAAAAAAATGTTATTCTGAATACAAATTCTTCCCACCTTTTAAACAACTTAACTAGGTGTAGAATTTGAGGTTGTTTGGCTTTGTTTAGTTATTACAGACACATGCCACAGAAAATTTAGACTAGCTAGCTACGTTTGCAGTTGCAAAAACCCCAAATTAGAATGTAAAGTTTAAAGCCTGTGCAGCTTCAAAAAAAATAAAAAATTAATTGATACTAAATAAAATTGGGAGTTCACTTTGGACCTTCTGTATTGATCATTTGAATTCTTAACTTTTAAAAAGAAGCCCTCTTTAGTTGACCATCACATGTTGAAAAAAACAGCCAGCTGTCACAATGAAGGAGGCAGAACTTAAAAAGGTTTTCACATTGTGAGGTGAAAAACTACTTACATTATTTTACTTTATATAAGCTGTAAATATACATTCAGGTTAACCGACTAATCCATTCATACATTTGGCTCGATAACTTTTAGCTTGGTGTACTGGAGCTGATTAAGCCGCAGGTTGAGCATGTAGTTCAATGCAGATGAAAAGTAAACTGTACAGTGATCACAGAATAAAAAAAGATGACACGAAACATATAACACAAAAACATTATTATCCCAACTACGGATGTCAAAAATGTAGATATTTTTCTGATGCTATTCCTATCATGTTTCGAAGCGACATGTTTTAAAAAGATACATTTTATTTTTAGGGCATATCCACGGAAGAGGATTAGGGCCACACACATAAAAAAAAAAATAGAGTTCTGACTTTAAACTCAAAGAATTCTGAGAATAAAGTTAGAACTCTATTTTTTTTTTTTTTTAATGTGTGGCCCTAATCCTCTTCCATAGATATCGCCCAGCCCTATCCAGAAGAGAAATTTGCCTTGGGGAATAGTGCATAAGAAACATAGATCAATATAAGAAGTTAATGCAACACAAAAACAAACACGAAGCACCACAATGGATAGAAAACGTGATTTTTAAATAGCCTATACAAAGTAATGTCGAACATATTCAATACAATGTAAAGACTAGAGGAAAGTCAAGACGTGGGGGGATGCCATTTATATCATTTAGTTCAACACATTATTTTTTTATTTAACCAGGTTGGTCCCATTGAGATTAAAAACCTATTTTTTCAAGGGAGACTTGGCCAAGACAGGCAGCAGCAAAAACACAAAGTTACAGACGGAAAATAAAAAGAGAGACACAGAACAATTTACAAAGAACAACATTTTGGATTAAAATAGAGACATCTATGAGTCATATCTGGGACTCTGTTGTATGTATACAGATATCATGTATAACTCTAACAAACAGGGTAATTTAAGCACTGAGTCATAATTTAGGCTCAGACATGTTCAGGCATATTCCTGCCAAGACACGCCCCCCTGTGACATCATTTGATATGTAATTAGTGCCACGCCCACGATATTTAAAGACAATATTATACAAACTCACGTCATCTCTTTGTGTTAAATTAAACAATGTATATAACAATGTAGACAATGTAAGTATTTCTGAAACGAACTTCACAATATGGTAGACTATCAAGAAAGAGTGAGCTGGGATATTAGTTACACTCATGAAAGACAACACTGAAATAGTTTAAACTCAAAATATCTCCAATCATCGCACCGACAGCTGCTGAGTAAACACATCAGTGTGTCTGCTCACAGTGAGATCTGTTCAGCCTTTTAAGGAGAGGACTGTCACTGAGGCCATGTTTTATATTAACAAACAGGAGCTAACAGGCTACTCCTAGTTAAATGGTTCAGCTCCGTGAAGTAAAACATGACAAGATAACGACGTGAGAGAATTTCTTACCTTCGGTGTTTGTGTTGCGACTACCGCTTGATCCATGATTTATACGATGTTTAATCGAGTGAATGGTGGCTAGCTGCTGAGCTAACGTTAGCACGTTCCGAGGTCAGATTCTGCGTCTGAAAAACGAGTTGAAACACGACGTCCCACGTATGACACGTACTGTGAACAGTTGTAGACACTTCGGTGAAGATACGAAAGATTGATTTTAAAAGTTGGTAACAACGGGTTTTAAAATAACCAAAGGTTGAAAGGAGGTAGAGAAGCTTTCAGTGAGGTGTTTCTTTCCCAACTGACTGAGCTGAACCTTAGCACAAGCGGAAATACGTCACCGGCATCACAGTAGTAGGGAAGTATCAGAGGCAACAAAAATACCACAAAAACAACAAATCAAAATAGAAAAAAAACACACATCCATTCCTTACATGGACTGAAAAATAGGAAAGTGGAAAAAACATTTAATATTTGTGAAATTGTCACTTGAATTAGGCAATTTAAAAAAAAAAAAAATAGTTGTATAGTTTGACCTTTTGTTTCATGTTTCGCTTGTTTTTGCTTGTTCGTGGTATTCTGTTGTGTTACTCTGTGTTGTCACTTTTTTCAATAAAAAGATCCTTTTTTTTACAGTTTAGAAAAATGAATCCAAACAATTGAATTCATCAATAACATTTTGAAAAATGAGAAAGCTATCCTGATTGTGAAACTGTGTACAGTGTTTGATTTGTTTGTGTAGTGTAACTGAAGTGACTGACTTTTTATTTTATTGTCTTTATTTTTATTTGTTTCATTTGTGATTTCTGGCTCGCAATATAATAAAATGATTAATTGTTAGACTAATCAATACATTAACCCAGGGTAAAACATTTTTTAAGTCGCAGCCGCCAGTTACATTTTTTTGTACAATTAATAGTCCAAGGGCCAGAGCCCAAATTGTCCTTTGTTGGTGCCATTCAAGGTGGCAAAACATAGTAAGAATTTTTGAAAATGTCTGTAGATTACATTTAGGTATGATAGCCTTTCCTGAGTGGCAGCTGCGTCGCAGTAACCTGCTTATGAAGGGACCACCAGAGTTGTACTGGAATCTGGTCAGGCCCATGGACTATATTGCTTTTATATAAAATATGTCCCTTTGACAAAAACAGTGTAAAACATATATTTTAACAGAAAAACACACTGAACTATAACACAACATTTGCCAAAAAAAACGACTTTTATTATAAATTAATCTCGATTTTGTCAATTAAAAAAAACTAACATTTGGTGAGTAGTCATTTTTCTAGTCACAGTAATACTTTTCAACTTGATGATAAATAATATTTATTGACAATATATAGAAACACTTTGTCGGAATAAAAAGGTGATTTGTGTGACGTGAAACCTCTAAGGAAATATAATTGAAATAAAAAAAAATATATATATTTTTTAAAAAGTACAATTGAAGATGAATAAATAAATAAATAAATAAAAATCATGAAAATTTGTATTAAAATGTGACGTCAAAACGTTTGTTTGACCAAAACCGTTTATAGCATACTTTAAGAAATTAAATAGCGTTTAGTTCACTTCCTGTGGTCCAAATGTGTGCGCGTAGTGTACTATTTACAGTCTATGGTACTAACCTCTGAATGTGCGCGCTCAACCTACAATCTGTCCAGGTTGACTCGTGAACGCGCTTGGCCGTCAGCTGCCGTCACACAGACTGGAGCGCTCAAGAATGCAAAGTCACACCGTTTATGAGATAGAGACCGGAAACACAACTCCAAAATAAGAGCGCCTTACTTCTCAACCAAACCAAATGTGAATTCTGTTTTGTTTTGTTTTTTATTATACATTAATATTCTTTTCAAACTATAAACATTATTTTTACAACTTTTTTTTACATTTAGATGTGTGTATAAGTCAATATGAGTTTGTATGCTTGCGTCTGTGTCATTTAGTTTATCTTTTTTATTATGTGTTTTTTCTTATGACATTCTCTTAAGTGGTTTATTTCTTGCTCATCTCAATTGATAAACTACAGATTTTACAAAAAATAAAGTATAAAGTTCAGAATAAATATAAAAATAAATATATATGTATGTATATTCTTCTGTGGGTATGTTATCTTAAGTATTGATAAACATTACGGTGTTGATATTTGTTAAGATTGTGCACCTATTTGTTTTATAGACTAAGCAAATGAAGTAGGCCTACATATAATTAATAAAGGAGCAGGTGATATTTAAAAGAAGCCCTTCAAGAAAAAGTTAGACTTAAACCTTACCTTTTGGGGCGCCCAATGTGCCAAGGCTATACTGTAGTCCTGTAGCCAGCAGCCCAGGTTCAAGTTCAACCTTACCCCCATATCATTCCACACTTTCTCTCCCTGATTTCCAACTCTATCCAGTGTCCTATCAAATAAAGGCATTTGATTTGATAAACAAAAACACACTTTTGACTTCAATATGAGCTCATTTAAACACATGGAATAGGCCTGTGACTAAAGCTCAGCTGGGTTAAACCATTATTTTGAAAGTCATGACCGGACGTCGTACTGTTTACGTAGAAAACTTGTCAGTTTGGGAGCATCCTGACGTCTTCTCGGAGCACAAAGTGAAAACGCATCATCGTCCTCCTCACACGTTACGATGCCCACACGGATCCACAAGGACAGGCTTTAATCCCCTCTGACTCCCTCAGGGACATTTTGTTTCTTTTAAGGATTTATTTTTTATGCGTTTTCGTTTTTAATTTTCAAAGAAACCCCTTTTGTCCGCGGGATACCGATGGCCACCTCCGCCACCATCCCCAGCATCAGCACCACCACCGGAGGGCCGTCGGGCCAGCCAGGACGGCCGGGATCCAACCAGCACACCTAGCAGCTCCCTCAGCTGTGAGTATTTTAAATTATTTCTATTTTAAATTAAATCAAAACGTACAGAACCTGTTTACCCGGATAAATCCCCTCACTTGTGGAGGATGTTCTTACATTTTTGCCTCCTTGTGAGGACATTTGGTGAGCCTACTTACACGCACACACTGCCTACACATCATAAGTGTGATTTCTATTACGAACTGTCAGTATTAGACTGTTTTAATCAATATATGAGACGTTACATAGAAATTTGACCTAATTGTATAAGCAGAGTAACATTCAGGCAGCTCAGGTTGTGTTATTTTCCTTTATGTTAAATCTCAGAGCTTGAAATGTAAAATTCAGCCCCAAGGGACCTTCAAGTGCCTCTGTGGACATCTGACACAATTAATGCGAGCGGCAGATGGGGTCGAGTTGGGGGCGGGGGGTTGGGGTGAATGGTGGAAAGGCATGGGGGTCATCTGAGGCTCAGACCTCCATTATGAAATGGAGATAAAGAAAAGATAAAAACTACCATTGATTGAATGGTTGAGCAGCAGCAGAAACACATAAAGCCTTGCCTTATACCTCTAGTTTACTGACTTTACAAGCAAAAAATAAATGTCACGTTACAATCACCAATATTTGAATGATCTATAGTTTTGAAAATGCAGAAGCTTTAAAACATCTATTTAACAGGGCAGGATTAGTAGAGGAATGAACCCATCAAAAATTGTAATCAAACTTCGACATCATTTTCCAAATTGTACAAATTTGTTTGTACTGAAACACTCCCAATATATTTAATTTAGACTGTATGTAGAAGGTTGCTTGAATTTTTGATGATTGAACATAAGAAATTACCAACTTGTGTGCCTAGAGTTTTATAATTTTCTGTTGTAGAAAGCTAAAATGTCTTTTATTTTTTGTCTGAACCTGCAAAAGTTACACCTTTTTCTGATTTTAAACTACAATAAAGTGCAATTTAGTAGATATAAAAATAGGCAGAAAATGTATAAAGTAACCTTTTGGCAATGCAGTTAACCTCCTCTTGTCTAAAAATTCTACCAGCCTGTCAAACACAATGTGCACTTTTTTTAAACTGCAGAACAAGAAATACAAATTACACTGGAAGAAGAGATACCTGCCTCACTGAAGAAATGCCATGTACTGTATGTCACCTGTTCTTTCCTCTCTGTATCAGGCTGAGGACCTCGGCATTAGACGATCTGCCTTAACTGACCTTTCTCTATTCTGACGGGTCACAACCTCTGTGCAGAACAACAGGACTCTTCATCATCATCACTAAGCCTCCAGCTCTGAGCAGCCAAACATGACGAAGTGGAGCATCAATGTCGTCTTATGAAAACCTGAAAACAAATTCTGAAAAATGACTGAGAGCAGGAGGAGGCGGAGGGAGGTGTGAAACGCCAAACGGAGAGAAAATCCGGACAAGTAGGATGTGGATTTGGCATTTACTTTTACCCTGAATGTGTTGTCCATTAAAACACGTTTATGCCATGACTGAAGTTTTGTGACTTTAAAACTCTTCAGCAGACTCAGCATTTCAGTTCAGCATCAAAAACCAAAAACAGGGATCAAAGCTTCCGATAATGTAGAAGTAGACAGCAGAGTCGATTGTTCATTCATAAGCTGTTTCTGTTGGACAACCGTCCGATAAATACGACCACGACTGTCCCTTCCTGACAAACCCTGGGATTTTTTGAGGAGGTGAAACTGTTCTATTCAAGTTATGTTCTGTAAAAAAAATCTGGAATCTAAAATCAAAGACATCAAAAACAAAGACAGCAAATAAGATTGTTTTATAGTTTAAAGGGCAAACACTCACTTTACTGACTGTTTCAAAACCAAATCAAAAAACTGAGCCACAGAAGATTGTACAACAAATCAATCAGCAGAAAGGAACTGTCTGGAAATCTTCGTCTTGGAATTTACAGAAGTTGGAATAAAACTTGAAAATCCTAAGACATAAAAAGTGGAAAACAATCTCCCGATTGTGGGTCAGTAGTCTGTGAAGAAACACATTTTGGACATTAGGAACCACATCAGAGTGAGACCCCATGATGACCCATCTACACGCCGGTCTGAGCTCAGAGACGACGGAGAAGGCTCGCTTAGAGCTGAATGAAAACCCAGACACTCTGCACCAGGACATCCAGCAGGTTTGAAAACCTACAATGTTTAACTAATGTTAGCATACTAATGGTAATATTCAGCCCAAAGCCAAAATGAAACTTTTAAGGCTGTAAAATAAATCAAACACTGAAGAACAAAAACAAAAATGCAATACCTCAAGTTGCCGCTAGAGGCAAGCTCCAGAAGTGATTTTATGCCAACTGAACCCCAATAATGTTATTTGGCACAAAAAAGTGTTGCTGCAAGAGCATGGCAAACTTTTCCTGTCTAATAGTTCCATCTCGCAGCACCAACTTGATCATTCTGCTTTAGCTAGGCCATTTTGTTTGTTTACGCTCGTAAATGTTGCGTGTGCAGAGCATTCTGTGCTCTCATTGGTCTATGTCACATAACGGATATGACAGCAAAGTACCGTAGAAGGCAGACAAAAAATACAAATTTTTTGTCTTTCTGTCAGTAGGTCATGAGGCATCCCAGCTGTAGCCTTGATTGTTGTTCATAATGACACTACAAAGGATAAAACAATTGATTTTCCAAACCCTACGTCTGCCGGATCAGGCTATATTGGTGCATATGATGTGTTGTCTGATCTCGGCATAACAAGCCTTTACTACAATTATTTTCTGGTTGTGTTATTTATATGTTAGCATTTATTAGCAGATTCTGGTCTCTGCTTACAATACTAGACTCGTTAACTAGATCCATTATGATAGTCAGCTAAGGAAGTGACATCGGTCATTGACTGTATAACTTAATTTATCATTTGCTTAGTACTCACTCCTCTCAAGCGCCACCTTCTTATCCAAATAATACTAGCTTTTCCCGGACTCAATAAAACCAAGTTGCAGCAGTCAAAATTCCACATCCAAAGTCCAGTGCTTCCTACTTAAATCTAAGAAAACACATGTTTCAAACACCAATTCATATACAGTAAAGTTTGGGCTTTATTGTATATGCTTCTTTTAAGGGGATGTTGTCCAAGGTTAGTTTCCTATTTTGTCTGGTTGTCAATTTGACAACCATAAAATGTCTTGCTTTAACTCAACTGTTTTCAGATTACATTTCTCACTCAAGATGTTGCAGTAGAGCTAAAGGTGAACTTAATGATGCCTCCGCCTTTGTTTTGTCCTGTGTTCACATCAAGGTCCGGGACATGATTGTCACACGGCCCGACATCGGTTTTCTGCGGACCGATGACGACTTCATCCTCCGTTTCCTGAGAGCCAGAAAGTTTGACCAGGTGGAGACCTTCAGGCTGCTGGCCCAGTACTTCCAGTTCAGGCAGCAGAACCTTGACATGTTTCAGAGCTTCAAGGTCTGTTTGAACTGGTCATAAAGTTTACAATAGTTCTTGAAATACTCAGCATCCTAATAAGTGGGCTTCTTAATTGGAGTAAATTGTGTTACAGGTTGATGACCCAGGTATTAAGCGGGCACTGATGGATGGTTTTCCAGGCGTACTGGAGACTCCTGACCAACATGGCCGAAAAATCCTCATTTTGTTTGCCTCCAATTGGGACCAGAGCAGGTAACAAACACACACACACACACACATGCACGTTCACAACATAGGTTATACATGTTCTAAATGCTCATAAACAATTAAGAATTAATCTGTTAATAAATGTCTTCCCCCTGAACCTAATGTTAAAAGGTAGGAGGAATTACGTTTTTTTCCCAGGAAGAAGGGAGGTCCCCAAAATTGAACTACGTTAACACCTCAAGGGCCCGACGACAACATGGGGAATACATGTGTGACACAAACACACATACATATAGTAACACTTACCCTGATCTTACCCTTTCTAAATCAAGTCATCCCCTATAAAATGTAATGATTTAAATAGTTCGGTTTTTAGTTTTTTCCTCCACAAGAAAGATGAGTCCCTGCTGTGTGACTTTGTAAACACATTAAGGTCCTCAAAACGTAGGTTATGCACAATGCCACTCACACTCATATACATCAATTATTCATTTAAATATTAAATGCAAACTTTCTCCTTGAAATTTAATGATTAAAGGTTTGAGGAATTGAGTTTTGTCCCCACAAAGAAGGCAGGTCCCCACTATTTGACTGGGTAAACACATTAAGATCCTCAGAACACACATTAACATGTCTATCTATTGATTGAAATGAACAAGGAGCCTAATGAGTCAGTGCTGTACTTACACTATAAATAGACAAGAACACAAAAAGCCGATTGAGTCCATTGTTGTAGTTAAGACTCACCGTCACAGCCTCTTTAACTATTGATTAGCTGTTGATTAACACCTACATACAAGTTGTCTTTATCTTCCCCTCATCCTTCTACTCCCTCTTGATCAGGAACTCGTTCACGGACATCCTGCGGGCCATCCTGCTGTCTTTGGAGGTTTTGATAGAGAACCCCGAACTTCAGATTAACGGTTTCATCCTCATCATCGACTGGAGCAATTTCTCCTTCAAACAGGCGTCCAAGTTAACCCCAAACATCCTCAAACTGGCCATAGAGGGCCTCCAGGTAAATAACAACACAAACACCTGACCTCTGAACACGTCCTCGTCTTCTCCTGGACTCCTCTTATCTCCTTGGTTCTCCTACTCATTTACCTTTCGTGTCTCTTCGACGTACCTTTTTATTGCTTTGTCTCCTTCAAACGTTGTCTTTCCTCTCCTCGTCTCCTCAGGACAGCTTCCCCGCCCGGTTTGGAGGAATCCACTTTGTGAATCAGCCATGGTACATCCACGCCATGTACACCATCATTAAACCTTTCCTCAAGGACAAAACCAGGAAGAGGGTGAATCTCAATCATCTTTCCTACTCTCTGCTTTTACTTTGATTCCTTTATCTTGTTACGGAGTTATCTACTTGTCTCCTCCCCTTCTTTTTTTTGCCCCACCCGAATTGTCTCTTTCCTCACTTTGTTTCCTCTCCCTCCCTCAGATCTTCCTTCACGGCAACAACCTGAACTCTCTCCACCAGCTCATCCAGCCTGAGTGTTTGCCGTCGGAATTTGGCGGGACTCTTCCTCCGTACGATATGGGAATCTGGGCACGAACATTGCTGGGACCAGACTACAATGACGAGACGGAGTACACGCTGACCTACGATGCGCTGCACGTCAGGGAGAACTGTGGAGGTGGAGGAGAGAAGGACATGATGAAGAGGTGAGGCGATGGATGAAGAGAGCAGTCTGGGTTTTACTCAGTGGTGGCTGAAGAAGTGGGTATACTCTTCATTTTGCCCCTAAATGTGTGACCCGTTCAGCAGAGAAAAAACGGCCTCTGTTAAAAATAGTGACATGTAAGACTCCTCTTTTACATTCAGTTGGTACGTACTAGTCAATTAGAGACAGAGTAGTCATCCCTTTACCATTCTAGGAAAAAATTCCAGCAAACTACTGAATATTGTCAGTTAATCATGAAGTGGTTTAGAGGAGATTTAGAAGTGGGTATATCCTTTGGAGACTGAAAAACAAGTGGGTGTACTCTGTATACCTGCACTACACCACTGGTTTTACTACAGTTTTGAATTTGATGAAAAGAGACTGCTGACAAGCATTTCAGAATTTGATATTTAATGTTCTGGAGTTTACCTTATTTACTTTTTTTTTTACTATACTGAAAAAACTTGAAGTCCATGCAGTGTTTAACTAGGAGCCAGTGAAGCTGCTAAAGAATAGGAGTGAGGTGATTAATGGAGGGAGTTCTGGAGATGATGCGAGCAGCAGAGTTCTGGACCAGTTGAAGTTTGTGGATGGACTTGAGAGAGACCAAAGAGAATGGAGTTGCAGTAGTCAATGCAGGATGTAACCAGGTTGTTAACGAGGATGTAAAAGTACGTCTACTTAAAGTTTTTTTTTTTTGTCAGTGATAGGCTCAGATTGACTGTTGTATTTCAAATAGTCCACATCTAACTCAATATTTGTGAAACACAAAATAATATGCACAAAGGGAAATAATCAAAGCAGCAGCAGACCAGCAACTTCTGTGTTCTGTGAGGTACAATTACTCGTTTTCTTAATGGAGTCTCGAGATTGAGATTGACAGCTGTTTGTGGTTATGAAAATCATCTTCATTCAAACAAAAAGTCTATCTCTTTCAGGATCCTTTCTGCAATGTTGTCAGACACATAGAATAACAATCTCAATTTGTCAGTTACAAAAACAACAACTTTTAGTGGACACAATTTGATCGGGAGCATTGTCCGCAAAGTTTTATGTTGAAGCCATTACACCCTGGTTCACTCCTGCAGGCTGAAGAAATCAACTGGAGAAATTTAAAATGTCAGACCACCAGATATATAAAAGACAGGACCGAAGTTTAAAAATAGTGGAATTCCCTTTAATGTAAAGAATGTGAATACTTTTACTTGATATCACAAAGATTGTGTGTGTGTGTTTCAGGTCTCAATCTGCAGTCGATCCAGGAACTCTCCGGCCAACAGATCGAGAGACCAGCACACCTCTACTGGCCCTGGACTGAAGACACACGTATATATATATATATATATATATATATATATATAGTGTACCCACAAACACACACATGTAGATCCATCAGCACACATGTACAGACACACAACACACTTCTCAAAGGACAAAAACACACAGCAAAAAACACTTAATCACACCCATATTCTGTCTGTATTTAGCTACAGGATTTAAACTTGTGTCCTAATGACCTGAACTCTGAACTTCCAAAACAGGACACATACCAATACACACAAAGTCTGTCCTGTCTCTGAGCCGTCTAATGCCTCCCAGCTGAGCCTCTCTCCAGCCAGCAGCATCTGTCCTGATGTCTACGACGACAAAATCAACAACACACTCTGAAGGGTGTACTTGTGTGTCATCTGACGTCAGTCTGCACGACCATGTGCTTCAAGTCTTTGTGAGAAACCAGGAGGAATGTAACACCGTTATTGCATTTCACTAGTAGTGGTTCTGATTATTGCTGAGTCAGAAACATGAAAGATGTAGTGAAACTCTTATTAAAACCTCGCAGAACAAATGTGACGGCACGCACGGTTAGCTAAGAATTCAATGGTTAAGAACAAACAATTACATATATAATAATATCAACAATTAAGATCGCTTAGGCTGGGTTACATCAACAAGGATTCATTAATACCAAAATAAAGTTTCATCTGAGTTTATTATTATTTAACACGATAAAACAAACTTTAAAAGTTAAACCAATAAAAGTTGGAAAAATATTTGGATTTATCTAATTTATTCACTCATTATTTACCTTTTTCACTTCTATTTGGTGGATAATAATAATTTGTAGCTATATTTCACCATAATGATTCAAGAAAGATGCTTCTATGGAGTCAGTTTATTATAAGCTGTGTTTTTTGTAGCATTTTAGCTAACTGGAACCTGTAAAACTATGCCAAATGAGCTATTAGCAGTTCATATATGCATCGTACAATTTGATTTACAGATAACTATCACTCGGATTGCTTTTATACTGTAGAGAACTCAAAAAGGCAAGTCTTAAGAAGCATCTACTGGCTTTCTAACTCCCCAACATGCTTGGATGTTTGATTGGAGTCTCAGAGCTTAGAACATTTGTTTTGTATATTATTTCAAATTAATTCTACTAATAATAAGCGTCATATAGCTGTGAAATTAATGGTGGCCACTACTTGAATATTGGCTACATTGAATAAATGTTTGCATCAATATTTCCCTCTAATTTTGTCTGTAACTCACTTCTACTGCCCCCTAGTGGCCTAAATGTATTAATGCAGATTTAACATTTCATTGAGTTGTTTTCTGTAAGGTAAAAATCTGTGGTGCAATAGGAAGACAAAACTTGTATGATTTGATTCATACTTAAGGATCTTTGTTGGTGTAACCCAGTGTTAAATTCTAGAAAAAAAACATTAATGTTCACTGTTTTCTGAGCTGTGATTGTGAATATAAAATTTAAGTTTTAAGTTACTTTCAGGTTAATGTGCGGTACTCGCAGGGCGGCTCCATTACTTCTCTTAAGTTTTTATCTTCCTGCTGGAGTATTTCTAAATTATGTCTTCTTTTGACTTTGTCCTAAATTCAGAAGAAGAAATACATCATTAAAAGTGGGATAAAAAATTCCATATTAGTCGTCGAAGAAAGGATGGGAGGAAGGATGACATGAAGGAAAACTCACTTTGGTAGAATAATGTCACATTTTTTCTTTCATGTTAAAACAACAAAATCACATCAACAACAACAACTGTCAGAGGCAATTCAAACAAAAGGACGGCACTAGTCACAACACTTAAACGTGATCAAATGCATGAAAATGTTCAAAACTGTTCTACCAGAGTGAAAAATGTCTTTCTCTAAAAGTATTGTATTTTGAAGAAACCACAGGATGCCAAATTTTCACTTTAACTTTGATTGTGAAGGGAGAGATTTTTTTTATTGAGTCTAAATTATTTGAAGATTGTATATTATTGTTACAAGTATTACCACACTGCGAAAAAAGTGGCACACCTGGCCGATCTTATCCTGAGATAATCAAAGTCAATTTATCTTCAATTTCTTGAAAAGTAATCATTTCCATTTTCTGAAAACCAGAAACAAAACCAACATGCCAACCAGTTAAACATAATTTCGAGAAGAAGGAACACTTGCAGATTGATAATTTCACTTCTTTATCTCAAATAATGTGAAGTATGTCAAATTTAAAGGCCATGTTTGTCATTATTTTTTGCAGCGTGTTTGACTTGTTATCAGGGCTACACTAAGCAGTGTTTTGGTCTCCACTCGACTGTAATGTAATGTATTTCCTTTCAATGAATGTATAGAAGTAAACATTTACACCAACATGATTGTGCTGTGATTCATTTAATTAGAAGAGTTTTATTTTAAGGAATCTCTAATGCAACAGTTCAGGAAATAAAGAACACAGACACAGACCCTTAGATCTGATCACTTGTTAAAAAGTATTACTGTATGTAACATCCATTAAAGCTAAACAGCTGCTGGTAGAAAATTTAATCTTTTTTCTTTTTTTTTTTTATCATTTAAGTAGTTGAGCTACAAAATACATGAAAATTGTGAGTATTTAAAAAAACATAATTTTTCAAGTTTGAGGTGAAAGTTTTTATATTAATGTTACATTTTAAACATGTAGAGCTGCAAAATCTTCTATCGTTTTCTGCTCAGTCACATTGAATCACATAACACCATTCAAAGTCTGAGAATAAGATGGGATCATTTCCAAAAAGAAAACACATTCTTGTTTTTGCCATTTTTTTCCCAGTATCTTTATTTTTAATATAAATATAAATCATCTTTAATAACATCTTGTGTTTCTTGGTTTCTGTGCAAAAGTGATGAAAAAGTGAAACTAAAAACCCACTGGATAAACTGAAGAAATGCATAGTGGTTCAAGTTAAAATTAAGGCTCCTTTCTTATTTCATAAACAAAGACATTTAAACAAATTTATCAAGAAAGATAAGTGAGGTTTCTTCTCAAACATTTAGTGTTTTCATTATCACAATTTCTCCCACTTAACAATGAGAAACCGCACCACAGCATCAGGGGGCGGGTTTCTGTTTGAGTCTCAGTAACAAGCTGGAAAATTTTTCTATGATATCAGATTTTAAAAAGTCAAATATTCCACATTTATTAACCCTGACGATGATCCAAACTGAGTTAAGTTATGGGTTAAGTCTATATCGGGGCGTAAACACGTACCTTTGTAGTTTTGGTGAAATAAAGTCAGTAGTAAAACCCAGAAAATATCCCCAGTCTGATGTTTTGATCCTTCGAGTGTCGATTTTGGTAGTTCATCAACAAAAAGCACAAAAATCCTAATGGGATTCTTCTCAGACATTCAGTGTTTTTATCCACAGAAGAAGAATCAGAGGGTCCGATAAGTCCTTCATACTGTTCTTACTAGTTCTGCAGTCCTCGGTGTGTTCTGGATCTAAATCGGGCTCAAAGTTTGGCGCTGGTAAGCCGTTAGCTCTGGGTGCCACACGTCCACGATGAAGATGAGGCGGTAACTGTCGGCGTCCTGCCACACCTCGTGCTCGAAGGAGTCGTCGAAGATGAGGACTTTTCCCTCTTCCCATTCCCTGAGACACCGGGGGGCGAGGACAAGAGAGGTTAGCAGAACCCTTTACTGAAGCACACTGCATTATGGGTAATTCACTCAAACAAACCAGGATTGCAATTAGGTTTTACTGTCTGGTAAGCATGAAAAAAGTATGCATTACATTGTCTATAAGCCCATCTGGTGAGTTGTGAATAACCCTGAGGTCACAGGTTTAATGAAGTTATCATATCAAAACTCACTGCCATATAAAAAGAGGAGAAAGAGGAATAAAAAGAGGAGGATGAGGAGTTTGTTGAGAAAGGATGAGGAGGATTAAAAGAGAAGAGGAAGAAGAGGAGTACCGTGTCTGGTCGGTGCAGCGGATCCTGCAGCCGTGTTTGGGGATGACGAGGCCGAGGTGCATCCTCAGTCTGCAGTTAGTGGGACCAGTGTGAGGCCACACGTGTGTACCTGGTTGCATCACTGAGAACTTTATCTGCACACAAACACACACACACACACACATGCATAAACACACACACGTGTATTAAAGAGCGTAACATAAGTAGATTAAAACTAGCTCATCAGATTATCATTTTAAGATTTCCTGCTTCAGATGGTAAAAGCTCGAGCTTTACTACTTTGTAGGTCCAGTCAGAGCTCAATGAAGAGATGGTGGAATTCACTATACTGTTTCCTTTTTTAAATTTCATCTCATGTACCCCCCACCTCAGCTTCTTATACAAATTTTAACACTCTTTGTCTAGGAGCACATAGATGGCGAGAGCTCTATGTTTGGTCGAATTCACACTTTCACTCTATTTGGTCGCCGGTAGACGCAAGCAGCTCTGCTCTACACTCCCAGCTGTTTTTCTCCCCAAGATGTACTTTTGTTTTGTTGTTTTGGAGCAGCCGTGCCTAGTCACCAGAGTCAAGTCGAAGAGCAGGAATCACTGATTTAAGCCTAAATGTGGGCCTGGTGAAGTGTGTGTGTGTGTGTACCTGTCCTCTCTTGCAGCCTGTAGCTTCAGGATATCTATCCAGCAGAGCACAAGTCTTTGGGACACCCTGACATGAAGTTCCTGCTTTTTTACCTAAACAGACAAAAAAAACCACCAAAAGATACATTCAGGCATTATTAAAATAGAAATTAAGAATTATATTCACACAAAAAATGTACACAGAGAACAAAAACACATAATGAATGTTGCTTTAGTGCAGCTTCTTATCAAAATTGTGAAGTACAAACTTTTCCTATCTTAATTAAAACATTTCCAGCGTTTGATTTGAAGGTCATCTTTTACACAATGTACAATTCCACTGTCATGTTCAGTTATTTATGGTAGGTCCCACCTGCATCATCCATCTGCTGCCACTCAAATACCATTCACTATTTGTCAACCCTTTTTACTTCAGTGGAGATAAAAATTAAATAAATAGTTTGAAAACAAACTGTATCGGTGGGGTAAGAATGGTCTGTATTGCCTCGTGTATTTCTGGAGTGTGTACCTTGTTGCCAGAGTGTGTACTGCCCCCATTCTCCCTTCTCTCTCAGGTTCTCCTCCTCAGGTATGAACAGTCCCGTGTTTTGGTCAATCACAGCCAGAGCCTCCTCCCTGATCGTCTTCCAGTTCCTCTCCAGCGTCTAAAAATATCAGCACAGCTCCAGTTCTTTAAAGTGTTAATGAATGCATATACACATGTGAATACAAACTCCCTTACACACACACACACTTTACCTTCACCAGATCCATGTATCCGGTCTCTTTAGGCGTCCACCAGGGCTGAGCCTTCAGTCCGTCCACATTGTACAGAGACCTCTGCCACACCGAGGCGAAATGACCGCGTTTATGACCCAGCTCGTACCAGTGATACGCCTGCACAGACGCACAGATAGACACTGATAAATACTGTAAAAGTGTTTTGTTTGTAAATAAAGACAAGCCTACATTTGGGACTTCCGTGGAGTTAAAACAGAGAAATTCTAAATCCCGAAATATTTGGTTTTCTGCCATCAAAGATCAAACAACAAAAACTCACCATTGAGAATCTGGAAGCAGAGAAAGCTTGAAAAATGACTTTAAGAGTAACTGGACATCGATAAAGCTGATTCACTGTCTCATAATTGATTGTTTTAATAAAATAGAAAAGAGCCATTTGAGGTCACTTTAGACTAGAGGATGTTTATCGTTACTCTTTGGCACCTCCTAGTGGCCAACAGACATTATTGCAGGTACAGATGTTAAATTACCATATTTTCCTTCTTGATAGTGATTCTGTCTTTTTGTTGTCATGGGATGCAAACAAACAAAATTTGGTTTTGTTGTGACAGAGCTGCTCTGTCACTGACTGCAGGGAGCACACACACACCCACAACCACACACACACACTTACATACGTTAAACTTGTTCTGTCTATGCCAGCGTTCCTATTCACTCCGTTAGTAAAGATATTATATTATAAATATTTTTTATTTTATTAATTACAAATTAATTTATCTGGTTTGACTTTCAATATTTGTATTTATTCTGTTATTTAATTACCTTTTTCTTTTTGTTAAACAGTTTACTTGACACCAGACTTTGTACACGTTCCATTTGAATGTCCTGTTTCGAAAATTACTGAACTTAAAGTTATACCCTGTGCACCTGTTGGACTTAAGCCCAGTTTGTGTTACACCTGGGTTTAACTTTAACGCCTAGCACGGAGCAGGGGTAAGTTAGAAAATCAGACTAGTATCCAAGGTTACACATACGGAAAAGTCAGAAAACGTAATATAAAAAAACAGGATGGCAGCGCGTCTTGTGTACAGCATTGAGAAGACGTTAAAACGAGGGAGAGTCACCTGTGATCAGAAAGCTTTTGTTATGTCAGCTCCTGTATTTCTTAGAAAGTGATGAATGTACCAGGCAGGTATGAAGCCATAACTGATGTGAGTTTGTGCTTTCATGTGTGCTACTCACGCTGTTGTCTCCGACCCTCTGCAGAGCGTCACCCAGGTGGAAAAAAAATCGCCCGTCGTCTGTCCCCGGTTCACCGGACTCCAAACCTTCCTGAAGAGACACAGGAGGAGAGAAGGGAGTTTTCTAAGTTGTTTTGAGGGTTTGAATTTGACTGTTAGGTTGAAATTGGAGGACAGATTATAAATTACAGCACTTTACAGTCACATTAACAACCTGGATATGAAACCTGGTTTCTCAGTTGTGTTTAATCAGCTTTATAAAGGGGACATGTGCAGGACAGAGTGTTTTTATGTCGTTATCTTCCTGCTCTGATTTGATCTCAACTGTTTCTTCTTTTTGTCTTAATTCTATTTGACCTGCTGTTGGGCTCTGATTGAGAGAAAACTCAAACTGTCTTTGATATCAAATGTTTTATATTCCCTGTGTGGAAAACAATTATATTCATAATATTCATGACGAATGATATGCTATTACATATATTATTGTGTGTTAGAAATCCAGGAGGAGTAGAGGAAAGTGAGCCCCTCTGGAGGAGGAGTAGACGGAGGGGCTGTGACAGAGAATACCCCGGTCAGGAGAACCGGTTAAAACTGGATCATACAGGCGGAAGCACGGCGTTATAAGAATGCCCAAAGACGTAGTGGAAAGTCCTAAAAGCTGAAAAGATGATGTTTTGAAGCCACTTTTCATTTCTGTTGCCATGGTGAATAAACTCAGTTTATTGCGTTGCTTGGCTTGGATGGATACAGTGAACTTTCTATGCGCCAAATAAGGAAATGTCCAGTGCTTACTTTTCTTGTGCCATTTTTGGGGGTTTGTACATGGAGGAATTATGACTGTTAGAGAAGACGTTCGACTTACCTTCTGGCTCTGACCTGGATTTTTGTCAGACACAACACTTTTTAAATCTTTTTCTATCCGGTTGTTCTAAATGCTTATTGTCCTGTTGTCTTTAAATCGGTCTTTGTGTTAGTTGTGTTGTTTTTTATGTTGTTGTTTGATTGAACAGGATACATTTAGACTGGATTGGATATTATTCTGGTTTCTTTTGGTACATTTTTTGTTTGTATTTTGATTAATAACAGGCAGACTTAAAGTTATCAGCATCTAAATGTTGCTAAAAAAATCTTCACAAGCATACAAAGGTGTGTGTGTGTTTACCTTCAGGTATGGTATACTCTCTGCTATCTTGTTCTCTGATTTCAGGATGAAGCCGTAGTGAACTTTGGCGAAGCCGTCATCAGGGGCGACCGCCAAAACCTATAAATGAAAAAGAACCAATCAGTTTTCTGGAGGAAGGTGAGAAGGTTATAAGAACCTCTGTGGTGTAAGAAATGACGAGTGTTTGCTGAGGACATAGACACACACACCTCCTCATAGACCTTCTTGGCTCCCTTGTTGTCTCCCAGCAGCAGGTGTGCAACGCCGAGGTCGTTCTTCAGACCGATATCCTCCGGAAAGATCTGAGTCAACTTCTCCAGAGTCGTCAGAGAGCCTCGCATCCGACCTGAGAGAGAAAAAGGAAAAAAAATTCCTGAACATTCAAATTTTAGGAATCTTTACACAAATCCTAAACACAGGCTTATAGACGAATCCAAAAATCATCTAGAAGTTGGTTAGCTGCCATCACTACAGTGGCATCTCACCAGAACATCTGTGTGTTTGAATCAGGCCTGTCAGCATTACCGTTAGCTAGTTAATCGTGATTAATCAGAGTCTGAAATTAATGCACTCCTTTTTTTTTGTATCCCGATTATCCACGTATGGGGGATCTAAAGAGGTAATTGCTAACAGTAAGTGAGCAGTATTGTTTCTAGAAGTAGCACTAGGTGTAGTATAAGTATTTGTTACCCAGGAATTGCTGCCTCTCTGCTCGTTTCTTCAGCGCCGCTCTCAGGAGGTCAGGGGTCACGTCAGGGAGCTCAGCGGCCTCTCTGTAGCTGTTGATGGCTTTCTGCAGCATGTCGTTACTACGCAGCTTCTCTGCCAGGTCGTCCTCCATCTGTCCACATATTTAAGTAACAACATTTAGATACAGTACCAGATCACAGTACTGTTGTAATGTGTAGTAGTACTGTTTAGTACCTGGGCCTTTCCGAAGCGAGCACGGGGGCTCTGAGGATACTGCTGAACCAATGACTCGAACGCTCTCAATGCCTCCTCCAACTTACCCTGAAAGCAGGAGAACGATACATATCAAAATATATATAAGTCATCAGATATTTGATACTGACAAACAGGTGTCATGCATGCTCTGTAAAAGTGCATTGAGTGAGTGTTTTCAGGAGATCTGCAGCATCATGTCTCTACCTTTTTGCGGAGCTTTTCTGCAGCGTCGATTTCTGCTTTGATGGTTTTATCAAATTTATTCAACAGTTTTGGTTTCTTCTTCTTTGCTGGAGGAGAAAGAAACGTACAAAATGAAAGAGATGATAAAAAGTTTAGAGAAGTAAAATGAAGAAGCCGTGTGAGTGACAGGGTTCAATCTGAAATGATATACCTGCTTGTATGATTCATTATCAGTTTTTACCTTTTTCTTTGACCTTTTCCTCAGCCTGAGTCTCTGTAGTTCCTGTGACACAGCAGATGAGACAGACTTTAGCCCCATTTGTGCATATTTTTGGAGTTTAAATGAATAAAATGATCATTGAATTGCTCCAGTATATTTCTTCAGCCTGCAGCAGTGAAACAGGCTGTAATGTCTGCAACATACGTCAAAGTGTGTCCAATAAAAGTGGTTGTTTTTGTCACTGACAGGCTCAGATTGTAATTCTAGAGCCCTATAGAGACAGACCTTTTTGTTAAAGAAAAAGCAGAAAAAGACCTAACATCACTCGCTTCAAAGCCACCAGACTCCATTGACAAAAACTGTAATTTTACTTCCAGAACTCAGGAGTTGTTGCTCTACTGCTAACTTGATCGGTTAGTTTGTGTTATTGTGTTTCAGTGATTTGATGTGTATTTTAATTTTTTAGTTTGACCCATGTCCCATCTGTTAACAGGGAGGAGGCGGAGCTCCTGACCTATACCGCAGTCAGTCAGCAGGGGGAGCTCTAAATATTTGTGTGTGTTTACCCTCAGCCTCTGCACTATTCTCGGCCACTTTAGAAGTTTCACTTTGTGGTTCTGGTTCCACTGGGGGCTCAGACTGGATCTCTGGCTCTTCCACCGTCTCTGAATAGAGAAAAACAACACAAAGTTTATTGATATCATAACTTTATTTTATATAACTTTACAGAGAAAAGTCAGAGTACTTTCAGGAAATAAAATATTTGTACTTCCATATGAGATTTTATTTGTTTATTTATTTTCTTTCCCATGAAACCAATTTCCTCCAAAGTGGCTCAAAACATTTACTGATCGCCTCAAACCCAAAATTATTCATGAAATTTTTGTTTTCTCAGGAAATATTCAGGAAATGAAAAGACCTGGTGAGATATTAAAACCTTAAAAGGAGCGGGATGGAGAGATGCACGGCTGGTCTCAACAATGTAAACGCAGCAGAACCAACTTTATCTCAGTAAGGCAGCACGTGTTCAGGAAGAACTGCATTTTCTAGATTCCCTGAACTTTATTTAAAAACAGGCAACAATAAACCTTTTAATATGGTTTAATTTATTGCTTTTTGTCAAAGCATCCACACTGTACCTGCTTCCTGTGTCAATTTGGAGCTGGTCAAGTATTGTGTGGAGTCCACTGTGAAACAAATCAAAAAAGAAAACATATCAGAGTCCATTGTTCTTACTGTCGTTAATACAACATACAAAATACTTCACAACTTTTTGATTTGGGATCTGTTGGACTCACCTACAGTCTCCTCTGGGGGGCTCTCCTCCACTAGAACTACAGCACAGAAAAAAAATTCAAAACTCAGTTTTTATTCACATTTGTTCTGCTTCTTTTTTATGATTTAATGATACAAAGACGAATTTGTAAGGATTGTAATTTTTTTGTCACTGATAGTGTTAACGTTTTTAAAAGCAAACTCAACTGTTTATTGTTTTTATTGATTTTCTGTGTAAAGCACTTTCTGCAACATTTCTTCTATTAAAAAAGTGCTTTATAAATAGAGTCTGATTGATAGAGTGATACCTTTTTTTCCTTTATTAGATAAGACAGCTGAAGAAAACCCAGAAAAAGAGAAGAGAGTGGATAACTACATGCAGCACGGGGCCAAGATTGGATTTTGAACCCTCGGGGGGCTGCGATGAGGACGATAGCTCATAAATTACATTCTATTTATTATAACTGTACAGTTTCTCACCTCCAGTGGTGTCTATGGTTCCAGCTTTCTCCTCTGAAACAACAACGTAAAAAACATGTCAATGCAACAAAAGTGAATTATTATAAAACATATTAAGGTTTATTAAAGGAAGAGGACAGAAAAGATGAGTCCTTTCTTACCATTAGGATCAACGCTGTCTCTGGGATCATCTGTTAAACAAAACGTTTATTTAGATGATTCAGTAAAAGGTTCATCATAATCTCAAACCACTTTGATGTCACAGAGTTACAAGACGATTAGATCCGATTTGATTCTCGAGAGCTTAGATCTGATTCAGGGAAAATTCATTCAAATATGGAACGATTTGGTATTATTCGATTCAAAGTCTTTTTTAGAGAAGATTGTAGATATAGGACAGTGGATAGAGCTGGAAATCAGGGAGAGAGAGAGTGGGGAATGACATGTGGGAAAGGAGCCACAGGTTGGAACTGATCCTTGGCCGCCCTCTTTGACGACTGTAGCATCCGTATATGAGGCGCGCCTACTAAACACTAAACTACCAGCGCCGCCCCCCAACCCCCCAATCTGGTATCTTTAAATTTATCGGATTACTTTTCAACAACTGGTTTAAAGTCTAATTTCACTTATAAAAGACAATGAAATGAGAGTGTTAAACTTACTAGGCACAAAGTCTTCTGACAACAGAGGCAGGGGAACAGCAGCTAAAGACACCAAAATACACATGTTAACACACACAGGTTAACACACAGGTTAACACACACAGGTTAACATACATGTTAACACACATGTAAACACACAGGTTAACATACCGTACATGCAAACATACATGTTAACACACAGGTTAACACACATATACATAAACAGTAACATGGATTATTATGTCAATGATATGGAGTCCTGCAGGTCAGAATTCTCTATAATTTGATACTTTTCGAAACCATGCATTTTAAAATGTTATATCCTCTCTGTTATTTTAATTTTTTCGATAGTATCAAAAAGTTGCTGCAAGAGAAAGGGAGAGAGCAGTGTCTGAATTGCAGGAAAATGTAGGTTGCCGACATATTTGTCCCTGACACACCAAGCAGACTGAAGTAGTGGTGACGAAAGCCGTCTGGGGCCGTCAAAAAGTTGCATTTTTAGACAGAGTGCAGGAGTTTGGGTGTCTAGGACTTCTATTTTTGTTGTGGTAGTATAGAAACAGGTATTGATTTTGATCGTTTGATTTTTACTAGACTCATACTGAAGTTTAAAAATCTGCTATCGTGACAACCCTCGAGCAGACTGATTCTATAAACTGATCGGCTAACGATAAGATGTGAAGCACTCAACATGCAGAAAACATACACATACACACACACATACACACGTCTAAACACGCTGTGCTGCAGCCGCTAAGTTGGAGTGAGTGCAGGACCAACCTTGGATTTCAGACTCCACATCGTAAGATCTGGAGCCTGCATCAGACACAGACAGGAGGAGCCAGAGTGTTACCTTTATGACATCATCATGCCAGCTGTTCACAGCGAGGGCAGACAGCAGGTAACAGGAGCATTCACAGGCAACAAGATGGAGCAAATATACAAACTGATGCTGGAAAGAAGTGTTTGCTATGGATACAACAACAGGCCAAAAGTATGTGGACAAACAGCAGCCTCTGTTTTTGTGTTTTAGGTCTTCCTGACAGACGTTAAATCTGCTGCTAAGACACAAGCAAAAAGTGAATTCAAACACTGATGTTGGCTGATAATACAGATGTGCTAAGGGACACATACATTGAACTGTTAAGAAGACAACGTGCAAAAGAAAAGGTCTGTGTGACTGTAAGCCGTTATGGCGCTCTTTTAAAATTCACCAGACTCCACTGACAAACACAGTCATTTTAGCTCACACGACACAGCAGCTGCTTTCTTAATGCTGCTCCGACTGGATTGTTTGAGTTATCGAAGAGTTGTTTTAAGAAGTTAGTTTGAATCCTACTGAATATTTTTCCAACACATGATAACACACTAAACACGAAGCAATCTAGCAATAGATCAGTATTTCCTATTCCAGTGATGTAATAGAGTTTGGTTTTATTGAAAAGAGTGATGTACCAGCTGTTGCTGCTTGTAAAAATCATCTTTCTCTTTAACAAAAAGGTCTATATCTGTAGAGATCCTAGAGATTCTGTAATGTTGTCAGAGCAATCGAAGCCTGTCAGGGACAAAAACAACTTTTAGAGGACACACTAATTTTTCACTGCAGCAGGCTCATTGAAAACTTTTCTTAGCTAAAATCAGTTTAGACCCCTAATATGTCAAACAATATGGTCTAGGTTTATAAATACCCACATTACCCTTCCTTATCAGAGACCAAATCAGGAGAAAAGACGCATAACAAGTTCACATAGTTCTGGCCAGTTAGAGTACCCGATGATACCAAACAAGCAAATAACTGAAGCAAACAAGGCGGAAAAAGGAGCATTCAACGTTTAAAGCAGTGATACAGACAAGATGCACATAAAATCCTTTTTCTCATACATCATAAACATTCACACAAACTACATACCTTCATCATCATCATCACGGACAGGAGAGCTGCTGCTCTCTGACACTGACAAACACAGACAGTTAGCAGGAAAGTCAAAGAATTCTGATTTTAAACAAAAAAATACACAATATGCAATAAAAACAGAAATAAATACAATGTTTGGATCTGTACGTCCATTAGAGTAAACATTAGAATGGGGTTATTTATTTCATAAAATAGAAATATAATTTATACATCTAAATATAAATTAAGCAATATCAAATATATCAATATCACTTAAATGTTTTTGTCAATACATGATTGACAGCGTACTGTGTATGTGGATATAATGAGCTGCATTTCATGATGCTTGGAATTAAATATAAACATTGTGGCAAAATAAAAAAGGCCACATTAAAATCTGCTGAGTAACTAAAGTTACTTTATTTGAGATTTAAAAAAAAACTTTTGCAGAGTCTGCACTCAATAAACATGTTACACACCTGATGCCGTATCCTCAGTCGGTGTTTCAACTGATGCCTCTGTTGGCTCCGCCCCCTGTGACTCAGCCGCTTGCTCATTGGTTGTTTCAGCTAAAGGTTTGCTGGCGTCTTCTGGTTTTAAAACTAGGAAAAAGGACAACAGAAGATTCAACCTAAAAAAAAAAATGTGTGCACTTTGTAACTCGTAATAGTTTATAAATGACTGCAGCATACAGAGTTTCAAGTTATGATCATTTTAATTACATCATTTAATCTCTTCATTGTTTTGCATTCAATTATTTAGTTTTTTGTGCGTAATATATTTCTTAAAACTCATTTTTTTTCAGGTTTTTTAAGGTAAAGGATTTTGATGTGCCATTTTTTACTCTTAGTTTGAAACTGGCTTCACATGAGTTTTTGTGCAAAATCATATTGTGCATTTACATCTCTGTAGTAGTTTATTCACTCATATTCTGTAATATATGTGAATATTTCTGCAAAAAACATGGATTATCTTCACACCATCTCCAAATCAAAGTACAAAACACATTATATACAGAAACTTTGTATCCTGCACATCCTGTGAGACCACAACTTTATGAATGTCTGAAAGTGAACCAGGGTGGAGTTGTTATAAAGCCTCTGTGTGTGTGTGTGTGTGTGTGTGTGTGTGTGTGTGTGTGTGTGTGTGTGTGTGTGTGTGTGTGTGTGTGTGTGTGTGTGTGTGTAGCCGTCATTCCAGCTTTGTTGGTGTAACAGATTTCAGTCGTTTAGAAGAGGTCCGGTGAGGCAGACACGCCCGCAGGTCTGAATTCACAGGTGGGAACAGGGTGACACAACAGGCTGGATTTCTCAGGTATCAGGTCTGTGTGAGATCGATTGTCTGGGAGACAACAGACTGCTGTGTGTGTGTGTGTGTATGTGTGTGTGTGTGTGTGTGTGTGTGTCCTTACTTGTGTTGTCCACAGGTGAATCTCCCACAGGTGATTTCTCTGCTTCCTTCAGTCCTGTTTGGCGGTTCAAGAGTAAAAATCAGGCACAAAAGCATATCGGAACAACTGTGTATAAAGGATGCACAAGTCAACAAATGGCTGCTTTCACTTTTTAAATATTAAAACAAATACAATAAGTATAAGTACGGGGAATCAAAATGTTTTTTTTGCAATGTGTTTATTGGAAACACTCTTAATGCAATTACGATCTTTGATTTATTCAGCAGCCGTACTAATATGGTCTCTTTTGGCTCCAAATAACTACAACGGTGAGTGCAAAAATGGATTCAGGGGGTAGTACTAAAACCAGTTGGTTGTGTGAATATATCCAGGTTAACAAAATAGATTTTCATAGCCGTTCACTAAACTTAGACAATGTCACACTGAGCTATAGAACATAAACGGACCTTGTTTGCACACTGAATCTAAAAACTTGGCTTATCAAGAAACCAACACAATCAAGACGACAGCAAAAAAAAAGAAAAATGATGTCAATGTGGTTTTACAGTTGAGTGACATTTCCTTAAGGAAAACAGTAGATAACCTAATTTTATAAACTTCTAAGCTAACATTTTATTTTCTTGCTTCGAGCAGGAGAACTAACTTCAGGCCCAGAGGAGCAGCAGTGAGGAGGTCAGGAGTTTCAGGAAATAAAAGCTGATACGAGCAGAGTGTGAGAGCGGACAGAAGAGGAAGCTGTGGTGGAGAGAGATAACACTGAACAGAGGAGGAGGATGTGATGTTCATTACTCAACATTTTAATGCGGAAGACACGTTGAACAGAGTTACACAGAAACCACTCTACAAATTACAGTTGTAGAACACAATCATATTTCAATTACATTTAGGAGGAGGACAAAAGTTTCTTGTTTTTAAAAAACAAAGATCCATTTATCAAAGAGTTCCCTACATTCTGAAGGAAAAGCTGAATTATTGAAGGACTACGTTTTGCACGAAACAGCAACAAAATTGCAACCATGCCCTATGCAATAAACTCAAGGCTGCACAAAGCTGAATTTCATAAATGAATCTCTGAAGAAGTCTTTTAAATGAGCTGCTTGTTCTTTTAAAAAGATAAGACCATCATTTTAATACACTGTGACATAATTAAATACAGTGAACTCTCTTGTAGTGTATCTGTGTCTTGTTAGACGACTCTGTCACCGTCATACAATATCAATCACACACTGATGGGAATATAACAGACAAAGTGAGACTTGAACAGTCAATGTTGTAAAACAGTCCCTCTGCATTGTCCCGAGTTATTTAAAGGAACACAAAATCTGATTTCATTAAATCCGCATTCTTGAAAACCTCAAATTATCCATTCACAATATGACCAAGGACTAAATACTAAATGATCCATCACACAACATTAAAGCATCGCAAGATACGACAACAGATTTGAGTCACTTCACAAATCTGCAGATTCACACATAATTCTCTTCAAAATAAAATTAAACTTTGTGATCAGCTACTTCAACTCAACATGCAAAATGAAGCAAGAGGCTCCCAAGGGACACAGGAAACAAAAAACGTTTGCAGATTTATTTCTTGTAAATGTTTATTACACAAGGTGTAAAATGTCACTCTAAAAAGTATTTTTCTATTTATTATTATTATTATTTTTAAAGATTTATATGGGCTTTGGCTCAGATTGTCTAGGTCAGTGGATAGTGTGGGAAACAGTGAAGAGAGTGGGGCCTCATGTGCATCATTTTCCTGTGGTACTGGCGTTTTGTTTTTTTGTGTTATTACTGCTAAAGCATCAACGTTTCATGAACACACCTTTTTGTGTTTCATAGTTGAAAGGCAGCCACCGCCGACAGCTTCACTGCTACAGCTCCCTCGAGTGTGCTTACTGAGGTTTTACACTCAGACACTGACAGCAGTGCGGGTTATCTCTCATGAACTAGAATGTAAAAATGTTTTTAAAACCAAACGTTCCCAGACAAAAGCCAGGAAAAGCCAAGAAAAATCTACATTTTAAGGAAATGAAAATCACCAGGAGAGTCGATGGAGAGTATGAAAACAAAAGGGAGAGAAAGTTTCAGCCATACTGGCAAGACTGCGAGAGTTGGCTGGAACACGATGCAGATTAAAATTTAGTCTTTTGCCAAATCTGCTAATCAATGGCAACATATGTAGACAAGTAAGTTGAGTACAGAAAACGTGATGTCGTTTGGTTCAGGTAAAGTCATATTCCTGGGCCAGTGGTTACAGTGGTGGGGCCAGTGATCTTGGAAAGCCATTGGCCCAATTTCCCTTCATGTCAATCCCTGACATGTTAATAACTCTAACTGAAAGAAATCTGCTGAGATGTTAAGTCGCAGACTGACTTTCCTGCTGCATCTTTTATTTGTCTCTTTAATCTGTGACAAACTTATTCACCCACACAGTCATGTTAAGAGATGTATTTTTTAAGAGAAGTATCTTGCATATCATATTTTACTGTGACACCCCTATCCCAAGCATTCTTTAACCCTCCAGGCAATCACAGTTCTAGCACCTTTTTTTTTTTAAAACCGTCACTTTGTGCTGTGTTTTCATTTCTTCCTCCCGCCTGAAGCCGTCTTTTCCTCCACTGCTGTCTTTTCTCTTCTAACTGTGGACACACTTGCTCGGTCACTCTTCTCTGGAGTCTTCAGCAGAGTTGTGTTTGTTTTCCTCTCATGGAGCTCTTGTTTCTTCATTTGAACCTTAGCAGAATTGCGTTCCTTCTCTGCCCGCTCTCTTGCCAGCCTCTCTGCCTCCATCTTGTCCCGGAGAGCCTTTTCTCTTGCGAGCCTCTGCTTTTCCATTAGCTCCTTCTCCTTCCCCTGCCTTTCCTTCTCTAGTCTCACCTGTTCAATTCTTTCCTTCTCCCGGGCGACTCTCTCCCTTTCTTTTGCCACTCGCTCTCTCTCCATTCTTTCCCTTTCTGCTCTCACTGCCCTTTCCTTCTCTAGTCTTTCTTTCTCCTGAGCAATTCTTGCCCTTTCCCTTGCGATGCGCTCCCTCTCCATCTTTTCCTTCTCTTTTGCTATTCTCTCTTTTTCCAGTTTTTCTTTTTCTGCTCTCTCTCTTGCCACCCGTTCTCTTTCGACCCTCTCTCGTTCAACCCTTTCCTTCTCCCTCGCTATTCTCTCTTTTTCTTTAGCAAGTTTCTCCTTCTCAAGTCTTTCCCTTTCTTTGGTGATGCGCTCCCTCTCCAGCCTCTCTTTTTCTGCCTTTGCTTTAGCAATGCGCTCCCTCTCTAGCCTCTCTTTTTCTGCTCTTTCTTTGGCGATGCGCTCCCTCTCTAGCCTCTCTTTTTCTGCCTTTGCTTTGGCGATACGCTCCTGTTCTAGCCTTTCTTTTTCGGCTCTTTCTTTGGCGATGCGCTCCCTCTCTAGCCTCTCTTTTTCTGCTCTTTCTTTGGCGATGCGCTCCCTCTCCAGCCTCTCTTTTTCTGCCTTTGCTTTGGCGATACGCTCCTGTTCTAGCCTTTCTTTTTCGGCTCTTTCTTTGGCGATGCGCTCCCTCTCCAGCCTCTCTTTTTCTGCCTTTGCTTTGGCGATACGCTCCTGTTCTAGCCTTTCCTTTTCGGCTCTTTCTTTGGCGATGCGCTCCCTCTCTAGCCGTTCTTTTTCTGCCTTTGCTTTGGCAATGTGCTCCCTCTCTAGCCTCTCTTTTTCTGCTTGTTCTTTGGCGATGCGCTCCTTTTCTAGCCGTTCTTTTTCTGCTCTTTCCTTAGCAATTCGCTCCATCTCCAGCCTCTCTTTTTCTGCTGTCTCTTTTGCAATTCTTTCCTTCTCAAGCCTCTCCTTTTCAAGTCGTTCTTTCTCCTGTTCTTCCCTCTCCGCCTTTTCCTTAGCTGCTCTCTCACGTTCCTTCATCAAGCGCTCCCTCTCCACCCTTTCCTTCTCTGCCCTCTCTTGCTCAAGTCGTTCCTTCTCCTCTTTTACGGCCTTTTCTTTAGCAAGCCTCTCCATCTCCTGTCTTTCTTTTTCTGCCCTCTCTCGAGCTAGCCTCTCTTTTTCTGCCTTCTCCCTTTCATTTTTTTCCTTCTCCTCTTTCTCCTTCTCCACCCTCTCTGCCTCTCTCCTCCTCTCCTCCCTCAGTTGCTCCTGAGCAGCCTCCAGAGTCTTCACTTTGAGTTCCCATGCCGCCTCCCTTTCCTCCTCCTCTTCAGCTAGAAAGGCCCTGATCTCGGCAAGAGCGATGCGAGCTATCCTCTTGGCCTCCATCTTCTCTTGGATCTTTCTCAGTTCCTCCCTGAGAGCAGAGCGCAGCCTGGCACCTCCCACATGGGGTTCTAAGGTTGGGATTTAAGGTGGTACTTTAACCATATCATGATTGAGGAATCTCATTCACAAACTTGAATCAAAACTCCATTCAGTGATTTGTTAACACCAAGGCAACCAAGGGAGTGTTACAAGGATGTGAGTGTGACATCACTAAAACAAACCCATTTTAGTATCTCTTGAGTTCCTCAGGGATCACTACTGGGACCATTTGCCTTTTTTCACTTCACAAGCTCTTACTTTGCCACATTTAACAATTACCTACTATTTCACTCTACTTCTATTCAAACGACACACAATTGTTCAAAAACTCTTTTTTTTTTCTTATTACTGACATCATTATCATTGTTTTTCCTAAATTGTGTCCAGCTTTCATTTTCTTTCTATGTCCCATAACAATGGATGTTAAAGTCCCCATAAAATAAAAAATTCATCGTCCAGTTTTAATCAAGTGTTCCTGTGTAAAATGTTTATTTACCTGCCATAGGCTGCCAAATATTTTTACATTCCAATAACTGTATTTTCCCTTACTGTAAAATGTTTTACCATAAATGTCTGATGACTCATCCTACACGCAGGGGCATAAACTATTTCTTTTTAACCTATTAATAAGCTTAGTCGAAGTTAATTATCCAATCAAATTGATCCCATGTTAAGACCCGCCTTCTATCTTTTCATTGGTTATATCCTGTTTCGATTGGTTATTATTCATGACACGGCAGTTAGACTCTCAAAGTTACGCTTCATTGGAACTTTAAAGAAGTCTCAATATCACATCCCTGGTTCTGTTACAGCACACCTGACAACAAAGTATTTCATAAAACTTTTTTTAACATATAAGTAATTTCGACCCAAAGCATTCTAAAATAGGGTCCAGTATAGCCCTATAAGTCAGTCCAAGCACATCACTGTTAAATCAAAGGCATGCCTTCAATCCTATCTGACCAAAATTACGTTTGTATTTCAGACGTGCAGGTGGCAGACTGCATACCTCTGGTAATGTTCTTTTTAGCGGCACTCTCTTCAGCAGTCACATCTTCAACAGAGAACAAACAGATCCAGGAATACACAATTAAACCAACAAATCAGTGGCTAAAACAAGAGCTCAACTTAACTTTTCTTCTTATCTAAAAATCTACCTTTTGGGAGTTCAATCTCCTCATCAGATGTCTCTGACATCTTGTCTTCTAGGTTGATATAGACATCAGTTATTTGTTATGGAAGGTAAATATATCAGAAACAAAGGTGAAATCCTCACATCCGGCACAGCACACTGCTTACACAACACATGCAAAATGATGCTCTTACAACATGAGACTTTGAGAAAAGAAACTGAGTCCTCTGTGCTACTCACAACATGTGTTGCCTCTCTTTAATCCCTTCACACATGCTTTAGATTTAGTACAGGTGTCCGTATTAGGACCTGAAGGTTAACGACACTTTACTCCACTGTTCTATTATTCAAATTCACAGAGTCGTGCTCTTACAGAAGAGTTGAAGATAGTACCTTTATTTTTATCTTTCTTCTTTCCCTCTTTCTTGTCCTCTAAAGGTTTACAAACAGACAGATGAGCTCTTAGCTGAATGTCAGTGTGGAAAATGAACACACACAAACACACTTTAATACGGTACCTTTTCTTAGCCTGTCTCTCCTGAGAGCAGGACCTTTTAACTTCTTTTCATCTGAACAGACAGACATCACAGGAGGTTCAATAAAACTACAGAAATATTAAATCAATAAAAGGTAGACAGTCAACTGCCGTAAGAAATGTAATGAATCCAGTTTGAAGTGAATAATACAACAAAAGCCAAAGCCACACATCACTTCACTTCATAAGTTCAATCCTTTTACATAATACAGCTAAATCCCAGACAAAGTTAACTTTTCGGCTTTGTTGTTATACATGAACAAAGTTGCTGAGTTTACATGAGAATACCAAGTCATGCTAGTGAAAAACACAGCAAAGTGTAAGTATAATTAATGTACACAGTAGTCCACAAAGCAATGGATGATGTCATGATACCTCCTTTTATATTCAGTTTGTGGCTGATAATAGCAGGTGAAAGTACACTATTGCATTGTAAACAGTCATGTACCGGTATGTTGTTTACTTAGCTTGAAAAAAAAAAAAAAGCATATAATCTAAGACTTTTCTGCCCCCTTTTTCTTTTCCATAATAGATTGTATATGATTTGAATAAGTACAGTTTATATCTTGTGTAAAAACATATAGTTTCTGCTTTTAAATGCCAAATTTAAGTCCCCATGATTTTTTTTTTTTTTTTTTTTTACATCAAAATAAAGTGCATTCAGTGTGTAGGAATTTGCTTGCAATTTTTGTGAACAGAAAACAAGAAAATATCTGATATTGGGTTCCTGGGACATCTATTTTTGTTGCTGTGTTGTCAATACAGGTATCGATATTGTTTCATTTTTACTAAAAATCATATTGAACTTCATTCAGTCTGTGTCGGGACAACCCTTCAACAGACCAAAACTCTTAGGTTGATATAAGAGAATTTGGAAATTACACTTGTTCTTATATGTAGTATTTTGAGAAACCCTGTTGGTTTTTTTTGTTTCTAGTTGCTTTCGGAGGACTGTAGGGCAAGTCTTCCCAGTTAGCCCTGCAACGCAAACCAGAAGGTCCTCCATCAGGTCCCAAACAAACACCACAATCCTCCCTCAGCTGGACTGGGATACCTCCCAGTCTGGTCCTCATTGCTCTGGATTGGGACCAGGCGGCCTCTCTATTTGCCGCAGCTCTGCTTCCTGTGCTCCTATTGGTTCTGGAGGTCCAGTATGACCCCTTTGACCTCCACATCATCAGAGGAGCTCTTGCCACCCTCCTCCTCCTCCTCCTTCCCCTCCTCCTCTTCCTCTTCCTCTTCTTTGCCCCGCTCTACAGGTGAGGAAACTACGTCATAAAGGAAGGTGAAGAAGCCATAGATCCAATCAGAGCCCTCCTCAGCTAAAATATTAAGAATCTCCTCAAGCGACTCGGCATTTGCACTAGCACCACCGCCATCGCCATCTTTAGTCAAGCCTGACGAGAGAGAGAGAGGGAGAGAAAAGGGAGGGAGGAAGAAAAACAGACAAGATGGGGGGAGGAGCAGAGATGAAAAAGACGAGAGGAAGAAACCCAAGGAGGCCGTGTGGGAGTAAATTAAAGTACAAGGAGGATTACAGAGAGGGAGAGGAAGAGATAAGAATGAGAAAAGTAAGAAAGAATGAGAAATACAACACAAGAATGAATGAAGGAAGATGTTCAAAACAGAGGAGCAGCCGTAACAAAAATTTGAGAAAATTAAAGGATGATTATGGGGGAAAGAGAAAGAAAGTGAGTTAAAGAAGTCGAATATGAAGCATTAACAACAAATAAGCCTTTTGGATCCCGTCTCGGTCTCATCAGGCTATCTCTGACTTTTTGTTTGCTTTAAAACAAGGAACACAGGCGGCCATCTTCCGTAGAAATTCTGCCAATCCTTCTTGTATTACCTGCTGAATTCTGCAGCACTGTGATCATTAGGAAGTAGGGATGTGACGTGAGACAGTTGAAAATCAGTACACATCAGGGTCAATTCAAAGATGAACAATGAATTGCAATTCCCTTTTTTTAAACTGCTAAGGACGTCATCTGACTTTGACTTCTTTGTTTCTGGTTCCCCAAGTCTCTCCTGGTCCGTGTCTAAGTCTGTTTAATTTTTGGTATTTTCAATATTGATCATTAAAATATCAGAGATTGTATTGTTTCATAAAATGTGGTATAGAAAAATTAACAAAGTAGTGAACATAAATAACCTTATTATGTAGATGGATCATTATCGTTTATTTTTCCTCTGTTAAATCCTTGTCTAATTTTGGAGTTAGGGGAGTCGCCCCCTACAGGAAGTATGACTTTGTGAAGTCATTGTGTATTTCATCAAGTTAATAGACTGATGTGGGGCGCTGGTGGCGCAGTGGTTAGTGCGCGCGCCCCATGTATGGAGGCTGTCGTCTCAAGCGGGGGGCCCGGGTTCACATCCCACCTGTGGCCTCTTTCCTGCATGTCGTTCCCCACTCTCTCTCCCTGATTTCCGACTCTATCCACTGTCCTATCTATCCATTAAAGGCACAAGAAGCCCAAAAATAAAAATAAAATAAAAAAAATAAAAAAGTTAATAGACTGATGTAAGGTAGACGTGAAGTTGTATTTTTACATCAGTATAGATGCTTTACAAAAAAGAAAGCATTATTCAGTTAAGTACAGGCAGAGGGATATTTGTGCTCCTAAAACATCAGCCAAACAACAGTTGAAGGTTTCAACTTGGTTCAGCATTAACGGTCATGCTTTATTCTCTCAGTTAACATAACTGAAATAAGAAATTCATGGTTGTGAGTTGACACATTTAAGAGGCTGGTATTAGTCTCCTGTCATACAGATGAACCAGGTCTCACTCACTGCTCTAGTCTGTTTCAAACCACTACATTTCTGTTCAAATCTAAGGCACTGTCACACAACTGTAAACCACACCTGTCAGGCATTTCAGACAAAAACAGGCACAATAACAGAAAAACTGAAGTGGACTTGCCGAGCAGAACTTTAGCATCTTCCACGTCAAAGTCTCCGTCTCCATCTGTGTCGTAGGCCGTCAGTTTACCTGAGGAGGAGGAGGAGGAGGAGTAGGAGGGGGTGATGAAAGCTGGCTGACACATATTTAAAATCTCAGATACAAGACAAACTCATGCGTGTGAAATAAAGTGGAACAATAAAGCATATTAAAAAAATGATTGCATGATGAGAAGTTCAGGGCCATCTGTGATCGTCATAATATGAAATAACAAATTGAGTTACTTTCTGTATTTCTGCATGTAGTCAAATCTTTATAATGTTTTTATTCGGTCAGTTTATTATTATCAGTCTGCCTAATATCAGTATTCACTCACATCTTATATCATATTTTAGCATTTTACTAATAGAATAAATTGTTGCAGCATCCAAACATATTGCGTTTTGAGTATTAGTGTTAGCTTGCCATGCTGATGCATATTAGAAAAGACCACATTAATATAATATAAAAACCTGGACCGTATCTTAAACATTTCAGAGTAAGAGGCTAAGTGGCAGAGCTCTGCTATACTTGTTCAGCTATTAATAAATAGGAACAGAGAAAAAAGCAGGTTAGCAGCAGCAGCACAGAACAGTGTGAGGAAGTGCATGAAGTAGTAATTTTTAGACAGTAAAGTCTTGTGAAGAGGAAGGATGTGGTGGTGGTGGAGGAACAGAAATGTGTTTGAGTTTTTACACAGTTCACATGTTGTCTGGCATCTGTTTTACTAAAACAATCACCACAAAATCCAGTTTCAGAATCCAAATACGCTCTTGTAACATGTTAATTCATCCAGACTCTGAAAAGTACTTCATTTTAAGGTTTAAGTATACAACATAGTTTCTAAGATATATGTGAATCTATTGAAGGATGTTTAGGTAACTACAAAGGAAAGTTAATGTTTGTTAAGGATGGACAGTAAAGAAAGAGAATGAATTGCTCTGGTGAACATACAAACTCAAATGTATGGAGAGACTCAGTACAGGGATGAACAGTTTAATCTCTCTCTATATTAAAATAGTACGCTTTGGTTGATATGCAGCCGGAGCGTTCAGTTATTCTAGTGAAAGCTTAAATCCAGAGCATACCTTGTAAAACTTCCGAAAAGTTCATACGAAACTCCTTAGCTCTGGCTGCATGCAGAAGCAACAGAGAGGGAAAAGAGGACAGGAATAAGAGAGACAGAAGACATGAGATCACAGAACCTCCAGCTCTGTTTGCAGCAAATAGGGATTAGTGCAAAGCAATTGAGAAAAAGAGGAGACACAGGGCTGCACAATATTTATCATTTCAATATATGGATTTCTGTTTCATCAATGCTTCAAAAATTAGATTTTTCAACACATATTTGTGCTTTACTGGAACATTTACAGCCACATTCTATTTATTTGTGTGTGCTAATTAGGCAACAAAAAAGAATACCAGTGTTTCTCAGAGTTAGTGAACAAACGACTGGATCTGCTCCTCTTTACTCCATCTCCCCTTGCTGACAAATGTGTTTGTTTACAGCCGACACAGTGTGATATTTACAGGCTGAGTAACTTACATTAGTGGTTTAATAAAGACACACAGCACTTGTAGCTCACAGACACACACTCATTTAGTTCCTATTATCTCTGGTTTCTATCTGACTGATGAGCAGCAGAAGCAGTCAAAGTGTCAAACATGAGGTAGCGTCCAGTCTGAGATAAGATCAACACATCTTCTACCTCTTCAGACATTTACAGCTGAGTCACCGCTGTGTGCGTGTGTGTGTGTGCGTGTGTGTGTGTGTGTGTGTGTGTGTGTGTGTGAGAGTGTGTGCATGTCAGTGCAACATGAAATACGAAGCAGGTTTCAATGCAATGTCTAAGTGTGTGTTTCTTTAAAACTATCATTTTAGCTGTTGACAGAGAGGAAAATAGAAATGTGGCAACATGGCAAAAGCTGCGCACCGCGGTATGTGCAGCGTTGCTCACGGGCATTCAGGACACTCCAACAGGAAACAACAGAATCAAGCTGATTTTGTCGCTGCCGTTAGAACAGACTGTTATGGATTGTGGCAAACAATTACTTAACATTTAAAAGAAAACTCAAACATTGGTTAAAAACAAACCAGTCACTGGTTGGGAGTTTGTAGACAGCATATATAAGTGTTGGGAAAACAATGTAAAGTGTAGTTTGCATAATATGTGACCTTAAAAGATTTCTTTTGAAACAAGATAATATTCCTTTAGTTCTGGGTGACTGCTGTGTGTTTCTATTTGGTTTTTAACCATTTTCAACAGGCAAACACTGTTTACTGAGACTTTTCAAATAATTAAAAATGTTATTTTGTTCAAAAGTTCAAATGCACTGTTTAATGTTTTCAGTGTTGATTAACAACCAGTAATTAGGAGTAGAGGCAGGTGAAGATGTCTAGGTCAAAGTGCAACATTAAGACAGAACTAAATCCTGACAGGTTGATGCAGAACATTGAAATCAGCATTCTGACTCATGCCATCCTACTTACCGATAACACTGTCGTAGTCCACGATGTCGAAGTACACCACAGCGAATGAGCTCCAGACACCCAGCAGAGCCAGGACCACAAACCAGGTGAACATGGAGTACTTAGAACCTCCTCCTCCAGCATCTCCTGCATCTCCTCCTCCTCCTCCTCCTCCTCTCTCCGTCCTCTTTCCATTCTTGCTTTCCACAGGTGGAGACCGCCCCTCTGAGAAAACAAAGATTATATTGTTAAAATCCTGCATCATGTCTCCTAGGCCATTATATACAAGTATTTTTTTATTTTTGAACATGAAAACACCCATTTAAGATAACAAATCTCTTTTGATTAGAGTGTCCTGGTAAAGACAGACAGCAACACACGAGCTGTATTCACATTTGCACAAAGCTCCAGAAAACTTCTGGGAGTTTTTGAGGTGAGCTGCACGAGTGAGCAGCAGATTCCAAACTGCAGGAGCAGCGCACCTGAAACGCCTTTTTCCCCCATTTAGGACGCACTTTAGAGATGGGTAGCAAAAGTCTTGTGAATGGGTAAGAGAGCGAAGACTGTAGCTTTCAGCATTTTCAAATGAATGAAATTAAACAAGTAAAAGGGTAACAAGTTAAGGATTGCCTTACAATAAGGACATGTTAGGGATTTAGTCGATGGTTGGACAATGCATGCCAGCCAACTTGAGCATGCAGAGAGGAAGAGGGAGTCAAGGTCTGAAGATTTTTTAATAAACCTCAATGCTCCATGGTTTACAGTATCCAGAGTGTGAAGGCATTGAAAAGATGCATGTATATAGAAAAATCACTGTATAGTCAACCAGGGGCATAAATGTAGCAGCAACAAGTTATTTTTTGAGCAAAAGAACAACATGACTTAATTTAAACATATTTCATATTGAGCGTAATGAAATCTCAAAACTCTAAACTGTTTTTGGAAAATAAATCAGGTTGAGTAGAAAAAGACTATGTGGCAGGAACCAGAAAGGGCAAGCTGACCCAGGAATAGTTAGACATTCATTGAGCCGACATGACCCTGAGAGAGCGAGATAGATACAGAGAGAGAGAACAGCTGTTTGTCCAACACTCTGAACTTAAATGGCTTAAGCTAATGACAACAGCTGCCTTCTTGTGTAGCATAATTACATCTAATAAATGGTATTAATTCTCGTGGAACAAACCATAAACAACCTGGTCTGGTTAACTTTTAGTTTCTTTCGAAGGGTGTGTGCTTTTGAAGCATATTCCTGGGAAAGTTTCTGTGCAGTGACTGCGGGAACAGGATGATGAATTGAAGGGTTTAAATAGCTGTTAATGGATTACAACATGTGTCCGGTCTCTAAGGTTTTATTTGAAGAAGCGTTAATGCAAGAGAGGGAATATCAACCAACAGAGTTGCACAATGTGAGGAGCTTTTTTAGAAGTATATTCATAAGTTCAAGAGATAAAAATGCCATTCAATTCGGCATTGCAAATGTGAGAGCTCTAAAAACCTCAGACATGCACCTCTACTGCAGCTAAATGAAAAGAAAATAGACATATGTGTAGGGAGATATCTGGTTATTTGATAAAAAGTAAAACATTACTAGCCTGAGGACATAAAAACATAGAAGTCAATTATTATTTTTAAATAATTGACACAGCTTTTGAAATTTAATACAGCTGTGATTCACCCCTATTATCTTCTGCTTCAGGAAAAAAGCCAATGCTCATGGAAACTGCTGTAAACATATAGGGCTTTCACACTTGCAGAAAACTCCTGAAAAAAACTCATATTTCCAGGGGCTTAATGTGTGAACGCAAATTGCCGAATTTTTCACTCTGAATTCACAGAGTGTCTCCTGCTAGACCCTTGGTTTTTTTCCGCAGCACGTCCGGCTGAACGGATGTCAGAATGCAGCAGAATATTCTCCGGAGAAATCATCTGGACCATTTTCTCAGGACCGTGTGGCGTGGCAGCTCACATATGTCAATCAAAATGTGAATAATTAATTCATTGTGTATTGCAACCATCTGATTAGCTTCTCAAAGCATCCTGGGATTCCTAGCCATGCTAACAGTGCTAGCACCGCAACTTTACTTGTACCGCAACATATTTTTTCCTTCTTTATGTCGAAATTATCAACACAAAGAAAATGCTGCTAGTGGAAACATAACTGTTTCTATTCAGACCAGCAGAGCTACGTGGCATGAATCTAGCCGATCTCTTGGCTTTCAGTGGGCAGACATAGGGAGGCAGGAAACCTGCTTCGGCTGTAAAGACAAAGCCGTTTGGCAATGTCTTGGAGCTTTCTGACCAAAACTGGTTAACCAGTGTTGAGGGGGGTAATCAGAATGTTTTTACACTGTTTTCTCCCCACTGTCCTGCTGGAAGGCTTTTACAATGATAATAAGCTACAGGAAGTTCTGAGTTGCGTTTTAAGCATGCCACACACTATACAGGGTACATTCACACCAACCAGGCCAATGAAGACCAAAACAAACAAAACTATGATGAGCCTCAACTCTAGTCATAGCTCCACATCCCTAAACACACCAGCAAACCATGCCAAACCAAACCAAACCAAACCAAGCTCGTAACCCATTCCTACCTGTCTCCTGGTTGACAGCCTGCACCTCCTCCTTCTTCTGGACCTCCTCGTCACTTCCTAACCGAGTCAAACCAGGCCAAATCAGAATCCAGCCCAAACCAATTCAGGTCAAACCTCATCTGTAAACCAGTCCTACCTGTCTCCTGCACAACAGGCTCTGCCCCCTCCTGTATCAGTGGTGCCACCTCCTCCTCTTCATAAACCTCCTCTTCAGTGTACACCTCCTCCTCAGTGTACACTTCCTCCTCCTCCTCAGCGTGGATCTCCTCTACAGGAGGCGAGGGAGGTGAGGGGGGAGAGGGGGAGGAGTAGGAGGTGCCATATTGGCGGTAGCGCTGCATGGAAGGTCTTACGTCTCAGATGAATCAAAAGAGGACCGAGCCAGACCAGAAAGCAGGCCACAACCAGGCGAGACAGGGCCAGGAGTTGACAACCCACCTGCCCAGATTAACAGTGTGGACTACACACTAAACCAGCATGAAAATAAAACAACTACTTTTATTTTAGAACAGAAGGGACTGATCTCCAGCTCCCAGCTTCCAGTCCAAACTGTAACATAAAACCAGAAAAAAGGAAGAAAAATCACAGTATCAAAATAATTTAAATATTGAGAAAAATATGATAAGAATAAAAAATAAAAGAATAAGTAACAAATGACTGAAAAGAGATTAAAAAGTATGATTTAAAGAAGCTATCGTCAAAGTTACTTATCATCTAAACAGATCAAACTAAAGCTGTGACCTAGCAGAGCCACAGAAAGTGACTGAGCCGAGCAGAAGAAAGAAAAGGCTCCTCCTCCTCTTCTTCATCATCCTCCTCTTCCTCCCAGCTGTATTACAATCTACTGACCATCCTGAACCTGATCCCCACTATTATTAGAGCTGACAAAACCAGGGACACTGTGCAAATGTGTGTGTGCATGCGTGCGTGCGTGTGTGAGATACCAGAGGACAGAATAGCCCACCAAATAACCTTGAAGCTTGTTTGTTCATACACACACACACACACACAAAGACGCACACACACAAACAAACAGACACAGACACACAGACACACACACACACACACACTCTCAGCTGTGTGATACTTCACCTGAATTAAAGAGAGAGTATGTCAAGTCTTTATCTAAACCCACAAGGTTGTTATTTTTAAGACACTTTGAAGACACAAAGCAAAGTACTCTATATTCAAGACCAAAATATATAATGTCAAAGCAAATTATAATTATATTAAACATCATTCTCATTGAGAATATCAGCAGCTTTAAACGAACAAAAAACAGTAACTAAAGGTCATTAAGTCTGCAGTTTGACCTTGTATTTACCAGCATTTACTTTTGCTCATTTTTTGAACCACAGGTGAAGAAAGTGTATGTACTGATGTCAAACTTTTGAATGCTTAGGTACTTTCTGATACCACATTTTAAAACAATACAATCTATGTTACTTTAATGGTATGGAAAAGAACCAAAGCTTTTAAAAACTACCTGTTTTTCATAAGACTGGTGCATATAGGAGAGGAATGAATCCATCAAAAGTTGCAAGAAAACAAACGGCCCCAGAACATTGCCAACGTATTTTTGCAATTTAAACAGTGCACAGGAATTTGTCTGCAATTTTTGATAATTACTCCAGAAAATAACGAGTCATAAAAAGAGTGGGAACAAAAGGGACAATGAAAGTACACTTATTTAAAGCTGACAAAACTGTTGATAAAAGGATAACGTGTTATTTTAGTGTTGTGGATAGCACAAAAAATTACAGAACTAGACTTTAAGAAGTTAACCAGGACAGAGACACAACAATTATTTTCCATCATTTAGACAGCTGCACATATCATGTGACTATCAGCATCGGCTAATAATATGTGTTAACACTGACAGAAATTAAATAGTCAAGCAATATTGCCAATTTTCCCATGCCTTCCTTCCAATTTTCCTTTTTTCACCTTGAGCTTTGGTATATCTTAAAATGTATTTTGCTGTGTTTTGTGTTTAGAAGGGAATACACGATGAAATGACCAAACAAAAGAATAACAGATTGAGTAATCATTAACAATAGTAATCGTTAGTTGCAATTCTACTCTGACAAATGTCACTTTTTAATAAAATCTCTACAACCAAGCTTCTTTATTTGCAACAATTGCCTTGCAGGAATAGAAAAGAAATCAACAGGGATGACTATTTATTCAAGTGTTTTTTTCCAAAAGCATGTTATTCTTTGTTCCTGCTTAGACATTTGTTTACATATGTGAGGTCTAACAAGCAGATGTGGTAGAAAGGAACAAAAGGGACTGAATGCACCACCTCTTGTGAAGAAGAAGAAGCCATATATACAGCCAAAATATTAGTAGTAAAAATGTCAAGCAGATGAAGCGGGAAGTAATAAGATAAAGGTGTTCCTGATGTTTTTTTGCGCAGTCTGTATTGCACACCAAGTAAGAACAACCTGCATCTGCTTTTTTGCAGCACCCACGTGCCTGCTGTCATAGTTAGCATTCCAATGTCATGAATGTAAGTCGGTTAAAGTACACAATGCTGCTTCACCAATGTGAATGGCCAGCACCATTCTGGATGTTCATCACATCCATTATGAGTACCTGATATATTTGTAAAAAAAAAAGTTTGAGAAAAAGGAGATGATCTTTCTTTGAACTCTAAAGGCCATTTTACCCATGTTATAAAGAGATAAATAAAATGCTCCTCCAAATAAAAGCTACTGGTAAAAAAACACTAATGACAACAATATCAAAAAAAGGTTAAAACAAATATCTTCAGCCTTAAAATCAATACGTTCTCCAAAGTTCAAACTATGCAATGTGAAAAAGGAAACTATGCATATCTGTGAAAATGCTGAGGTCAGACTAGTCAAGATCAACACGCATACACTTAAAATACCAGAAATAGTTTTTATTTATCAGTGATGACAAAGATACATCAGTTCATAATGTATGATGAGGTTTTAGATGCTTATACATTTGCAAATAGTTTTGGGTTTATTTATGTTTGTAGACATCTCTCTAAAATGCCACAGGAGCATCAACAGTGACTTCTGTGTGTTTTAAGTTAAATGGCTTGTAGGCTAATATTAGCTCATCACTTATAAAAGCCTGGTTAGCTTAGCATCATTGACAGGGCCAATTCCATGCGCCGCCGGTCATGCAGAGCATCCCCTGCTTCAGACTTTTCCATTGAGTTTAGTTTGACCGTTTTAGTTCTTTATATTATGAGTGTTTTGACGGCTAGCGAAACTGGCTAAAGTAGCTGAGGTTTCTTGCATCGCGAGATCTCCTCGCCAAACCCCATTCATAATTCTGCCAGTTTAACACGGTCTTTAAGAGTGGCAAGGCAAACTAGGAAAAAAACAACAGAGGCAATAACAAATCCGTAAAAGGCCACTGCTCAGTTCGGCATAGGTAGAATACTCAAAACAGGCTTAATTTAATATAAAAGTAAGTTGTACTGTTTGCTAACGCTACCTCCAGACACCCAGTGAGTCGCACTTTTGACTGTAGAAAACCTTGGGAACCAAAGGTAATTCAACCATTTAAGCTTAAATTTGTGTTGCATATTGTGTCGGGATGTTAGCCGGATGCAAGGACGTATCTAAAAGCTTCACTTAATATATTTGTTCTTGTAAGGCTGGATCTATATCTTAGCCGATAGTGAAAACAACTTAAAAACTGCAGAATTGTGTAGAGAAGCCAAATAGGCGCGTCAAAAACTAGCAAGGGAAGGGTACTGACCTTTTTTGGAGTGGGGTTTGGGATTCTTTTTTTGGGCCATTGCGTCGTAAACTGCAATTTCTCCCGTATTGTTACCACAAAGTGACAGGCTAACTTAGCTGTTATTACATTAAAAACCGCTCCCTTTGTGCTCTTCACTCTCGTTACTTAAGCTACGAATCCCCCTAAAATCACGTCTTCACTTGGATACCAGTAAAGCCAAAGTCCATAGTAACCGTAATGGACCGTGCTTTCAACAAATCAGAGCAGCGGGTACATTTTATGGGCGGGACGAAAAGTAGACGCCCGTGATTTTTGGCCAATCAGCTTGTGGTACAGCTTCCGAGTCTCATCCTTCTCTTTGGAAAGGAGCAAAAACGTGGCAGAAGAGCAAGAGGAGCTCAAAACATCTGGGGCGGAGTGGAGACTTGATCCCAGGAGAACTGATAGACCTACATTGATACAAAAAAAAGAAACCTTGATCCACGTATGTTTAAAAAAAAAAAAAGTGAAAACACAAAAAAGCTGGATTTTATATCTACCTCTTTGTTTCATTATTGTTGTAAAATAAAGCCATGACTATGCAATAAAATTAAATGTTCATCATCTTTATCCACACAGACTTTAAATAGGCTCATCCATTGTCGACCGTGTTTGCTTGATCATCATCAGTTTTATAACAGTAAAGGATGATACAAATGTGAGCAGCTCCCCCTGCTGTAGGCTAAGCTACTTCAGATAATATAAGCAACATGCCGACACATCTTAATATTAAAGCTGGTCTATTGTAACCTACATAAACTGCATTTTTCAATTCTAACCTTAGTTTGTGATATACAGAAGACTGTGGATCAATTCTTTATGTCTGATTTTGCCATGATAAACTTTTTTAGTCCCTGAAATATTTTCCTTCCGTCTCAAAAAGTACAAAAAATAGTAAATAAATGTTTATTACAGATGTATTACTTATTTAAACGTACATTAAGGTTAAATAAGGAAGCCTTTGTTCAATTATTGACTAAAGATTAATGGAGAGGGGGTGGGATTATATAAATTCACACTTCTACCCATTCCTTTTTGAATATGAAATTAGAAATGTATTTTGTCTTATGCACATTTATTTTGTGGATCTGTTTTTGTTTGTTTTGTTTTTCTTATCCTGAAAAAAGAAATAAATTATATATATGTTCGAAATAAAGATTTCAATCAATCAATCTGTTTATTTTCTTTTTTTGGGACGATTTGTCTCTTTTTTTTCCTTTTTACCCTGACAAATATTCTTTCCTTTTGACCTGGTCGAAACACAATCTATTCATTTTTGTGGCATTAAAAAGTGTGCAGCATACCTTCATCTTGCTGTGTTTGAATTGATCTGCACACATGATGCGTGTATAACCAGCCTTATGGCCAGTAATAAGTAAGTAGCTTTATTGAAGAAGACTACAAGAGTAATAAAGACTTCAGTGACACATCAGCAGTGTTGTAAAGAAAGACAAAACACAGACAGCATTAGATTCACACACCTTTCCTTAATATAATCTTTATTGCGGTTTCTTATTGGGTTGAATACAGAACATGTTTACATCTCTTGACTTTGTGAAACACTCTCATGTCTTACTAACAGCAGGAGGAGAGAGGACAGACGAGGGAGGGATAGAAGGATGAAAACACAACCACAGAAAATACAAGTTTTCCACGGGATCATGTGTAAATGCTTTCTGATTGAAGTCCAGCATCTGTGTATGTTTGTGTTCGTCCTCTCTGATGTTCCCTTTAAACTCTGACCGGGACAGAGAGTTAACCCAAAACAGGACACAGAAAAAAAGGCTTTTAAGGTCTGACAGAAAAGTCTGAGTGAGAGGGGGAAAATGACACAAAAATGTCAAAATGTTCTGGTTTTGAAACGCCAAAAATCAAACGACATCTTTTATCTGTTAGGTGATGACGAGTTCACAGTCAAGTGCTAAATGTAGTGATTGACAGTTCTGAATCATTATTAAAAAAAAGACAAAATGATCAGGAGTTGGAAAGACAAGTTGCAACTCAGGAAATAAGAACATGAAGCATTTCGGATAATGGATTTGTGAAAGACCCTGAGAGCGAGATTATATATAATTTTATATTTATATATATTTATATGTATGTGTAGAGCGAGAGGAGATGAAAAAGGAGAAATCATCCATAATTGAACAAATTAGATTAACATGCAAAAAAAACTAACCTAAAACTCACCCTTTAACTGAACACAATGGATTTTCACAGTTTTATACACATTTAAATGTCATAAAGAAAAAATAAACACAACAAAAATCATGTCAGCCAAACTAAAAATAAACAACAGACCCAAGACACCCACACAAAGTGTTCTCAACTCATATACAGGAGATCTACATAAAGCTTTTTGGATTCAGAGGGATTCTTATTGCTAGTACGTTTCACATCCCGGCCTACAGCAAGCCGGTTAGTCCATAACACAAACCATCAGTTCCTCAAAACAGTTCTGCAGCATAATTGTGATATTCTTAATACATGGCTTCTTCTCAAGTCATTGTAGAAACTAACTTGCACCCGAACACACAAACACGCACCTGGGCTCCAGGTTTTAAATACATTTAAAAACAGTCCATGTGCATTCCAATGGAAGTCCAGTATTCATATGGCCGTGCAAACACACACACACACACACACACACACACAAATACACACACACTTAGAGAACATTAACACACATTCCCGAGGGATAGGGATGTACAGATAGAGCCAACAAAACATGAAACAGTGGAGAAAAAGAAAGAGAGAGTTCCTTCATAAATGTGGCATAATAAAAAACGGTAAATCTTAAATCCCAACTAAATTTACATTCATGTTGTTCAAATTCCAATTTCAGATCAATCAATCAAAAATGATTTGATTTGAAAACACTGGTTTTTATTAATCGATTCCCTCAAATACATTCAAACAAAACACTGATCAATGGGCCGAAGATGTTATGAAAATATGTACAAAATTATTGTTACATTAGCCAAAAAGCAAGAGCAACCCAAAACTAGTTTAAGCCTTTTCATTTCTTTTGTTTCTAATCTTCAAATAAAGGATCTAAGAATTAAATATTCTGCCACACCATTGCTTTTTCCATTATGTTTGACTTGGTGAAGAACACAGTATTCACCAAAGACAAATATTGGACAGCAAACTTTTTAAGAAATATAAGAAATGAAGGGAGGTTTAGGTTTTGAATACCCTGGGAATGAAAAACTCTCTCTCTCTTTCTCTCCTGATTGTGTTGCGATATTCCACTGTAGTAGTACTAGTAGTAGTAGTTTTGGAAATTGTTAGTGCCAGTTCACAGCAGCGTCCAGTCAGTCACACAGTCAGTCCAGTTGTTCAATATCACTCGCTTTTTGACAGGCCAGATGACTGACTGTCGTTGCCTTACAGTTCTGTTATGAGCCGCTGAGGTTCGATTCGTTTTGAGGTTGCTTGATATATAAAAAAAAAAAAAACAAAGAGACGAAAAACATACAAGAAGAAAAGAGAGCTATTTTCAACTTCACACAAAAAGAAAATACTCATACGCACTTAGCCACCCTTTACTGTTGTGGAAATGTCCGGTTTGGTTGGTACGAGGGGGTGGAATTAGCCCTTTTACTTGTGTCTGTTTGTGCAGTAGGGTAATACCATTCACTCTCAACCCCCTCATCCATCCATCCATCTGTTCTTCCATTCATTCATCAGTTCATTCACTCTTTTCAACCTGTTGTTAAGCTCTTTCTGGAAACCACAAAGATACAAATGAAGGGTTTAGTATCAGTTTCAATTTGTTTTTAATTGATAACTACAAATGATTGTCTCAACCGCCAAATTTATGACCACGGGTCTTTGAGTATCTATTAACCTCCATGAAGATAAATCAACACAGAATTTTAAGTTCAGCTGTTAAAAAATGTCTTCACGTTCATGTTAGAGACACGAGCCAAAAAAACGTACTAAAGCTGTCCAGGACCAACTCAAGATACCGAAATAATACTGAAGGAGATAAGCTACACGTGCCATTAGCCAAGTACGCTTTTTTAAAAGCTTAGAGACGTGTTGGATTTACTCAACTAGTTAGCCCTAGCTAGCATGTGTTTCACCATGCAGCACATTAAGCAAAGCTCAGGCTAACGGTTATACCTAGCTAGAGCTAACTAACTTAAACTAGTAAAACAAGCTACTCCATTATTAGCCTCCTTGTCAGGTCTGGTAAGTTTGCGTTACTTAGCTGCTGTATGGTATAAAAGGACCCACTCTGCCAAGCTCAGGTTTTTGTTAACGCTGTAGCTAACTGAGTAAAACTAACTAGTTTGTGCTAATCTATCGTTAACTTGGCAGACTCGTGTGGTCTGGTTATAGGTTGCTCTAATTGAGTGTTTAAGACGAGTAATGGCTGAATAAGGCCTACTCTGTAAAGCTAAGGCTAACCTCTCTGGCTGGGTCAGCTAGGACTTGTTAGCTTCTTTGCAAGCCCATGTTTGATATCTATTCAGCTAACACAGGCTAAAATCAAGTACAGCTAGCTAGTGGTAGCCCTTTTATGGGACGTTGTTAAGATAAAGCTTGTACAGTAAGTGCTGGTTGTTCTGTGTTCTGTGAAGGCTCGTTATGCAAATAAGGCTATTGATGACTTTTCTGTTTAAATGTAATTAACTTTTTTGTGCAAGCTAAGCTAGCATCTGCTCTGATATGGTAAGCTTGGGTAGCTGTGTTTAAAGTCTCGCTGGTGAGTTAGTCCTGTTAGCTCTGACTTTGTCCACAGTGGAAACAAGGGTAGCAAAGAATTAGCCTTGCTTGCCACGTTTAGGAAGACATAGGATTTAAAGGGTAGCCTATAGAGCTGCTCATATAACGTATAAGTGGTTGCAGTTAAAGCGGAAGTTGAGGTAAACTGAACCTGGATCAAGTGTTAGAGGTGAAATATGTTAGCATACTAGAGGCCCTGTAATAAACCCTAAATAAACACTAGGGGACGACGATGAGAGACAGGTGGATTTCACATACAATCGCACACAAAGCCAGACATTTTGATTTGTTCAGTTATAAAAAAAAATCCACAAAAACACAAGAATTCCCCTCCCTACACCTATAGTTCACTGATAATCCGCACACACGCAAAAAAAAAAGGAAAATACTCTAACATCACGTGCCACATGTTCAACTCTCTGTACACACATGGAATCAACTGAGAATGATTATGAATGACAAATTATTAACACACAAACTCACAGGGAGGCTTTGAGGGATAAAGGGATCAATAGTGTGATGGGTTTAAAAAAACATGGAGAGCACAAACTGATCAACACTTTATCTGCCCTTTACAGAGTTCTTTTTCAGACAGAGCTCTGCTGCGACTTTGACAAGTTTGTGAATGTTTTTGTGTGTTTTCTGAGCCAGCTGATAGACGAGGATTATTGCGGAAGCAAGCCATAAGGACGAAGTCATTCGGTGTTTTATTTTCCAGTTACAAAAAGCTTCCTTTGTCACACAGATTTATGCGACAGTTAGCCATCAGTGGAAGTCATCTTTTGCTGGTGAAATCGGGCCGACGAGCCACATTGGCAGCCTCCAACTCCCAATTTGAATTTATGAAAACAAAAAAATGAAATAGCCGATGTGAGCATTGGAAAAAAAAAATGTAAAGTTCCTCACCCTGGCTTATTTCGTTCTCAAATCCAACTGGTTCATATCATGTTCAGTCTCAGCTGCGATTTAAATACAGAATAAACACAAATTCAGACAGTATGTCTCAGTCTTTGTCTGTCTTCTGCATCTCTTAAGTTGATCATTAATTCTCAAACAGAATCTAGACAATAATAAATCATAACTTTATTCTTTTATTGCTGAAATTTAGATTCCCCGCACAAAAAATATCAATGCAAATCATTGTCATCATAAAAAGCTATAAAAATTAGATCCATCCTCCGTAATAATGCAGATAAAGATTTAGCAAAAAACATCTCTTAGAAGTAGGACTAGTAGTAAGGCACTTCAAGAAAACGAGGGTTTCCTCTTTCTTTCTATCAAAAAAGTTTCTGGGCTGGTTTTTGCATCATCTTCATCATTATAAATGTTGTAGAGTCTTTTCCGTCGTATGGCACTGGGGTGAAAGCCGGGGGAGTTTCCCCTCAGTCTGCCCCCACCAGAGGAGGCTCTCCGTTGGGCAGGATGTGCTCCAGCGCGGGCTTGGCGTGGATCTCCAGCAGCCCCTGGATTAATCCGTCTGCAGGGGCCGACTCCTCAGGAGACATGGAGGAAGAGGGTGAGGGGTCTTTGGAGGTGTTTGATTCAGGCGTTGATTTTAGGTCGCTGGCTGAGGATTCGTCACTTGTCTTTGTGTCAGTAGCTTGTTGTTTGGGAGTCGAGTCTTCCGAGGGTTTTTGCGTCGGCAATTCTTCGGGAAGTTTAGATTTTTCCTCAAGAGAAGTATTGGTTGTTGGCGGCTCTGGATCGGCAGCAGACTCTACTTTTTTCACAGAATTTTCTTCCTCCACCACCGCTGATTCCCCCCCCTCCTCAACCTCCTCTTTTACATGCTCCTCCTCCTCATCCAACTCCTTGGCCCCTATGGGGCCGCTCCCACACTCGCTCTCGTTCTCCGAGGGCGGGCAGGTGGAGGTTGGCGTCGGGCCGCAGGAGTCTCCATCCTCACTGGCGTCGTCGTTCCCGACAGAGGCTCCATCGGCTCCGCGGGGCTTCAGGTGGATCCTTTGGTGGCGAACGAGGCTGTGCTTCAAGGTGAAAGTCCTCTCGCAGGTTTGACACTGGTACGGCCGCTCACCTGGGGAGGATTTATTAGAGATTAAAACAATTACACATGTATAATATATACATATGGAAAAGTTTTTGTTGATTGTTGATTTATTTTTCCTTTCAACATTAATAAATTATAAAGAAAATACATTTTATTGAAAAAACATTTTATTTTCATTTTGATAAATTTAAGGAGTGCAGATGTTACTCATGTTCTTGAACAATCAAAATTGGGAAATTTGAAGGTGTAAGAGAATTCAGAATAATCGAGCGTAAATAAAAGTTTACCTGTGTGTGAGCGAGTGTGTCGGGTCAGGTCCTGCAGAGACCAGAATCTTTTGTCGCAGACTTTACAAATCTTCTTCCTCTTGTCAACTCTGCCTCCCTCTAAACTCTTTGGTTCCGACGCCTCTTCTTCGCTCCTCTCCTCCTTCTCCTCCTCGGACTCCCCGCTCTCTCCTCCCTCACTCTTTCCTCCCCTCATCACTCCTCCTTCCTCCTCCTCCATCTCCGTCTCCTTCTGCTCCTCCTCTTTCTCCTCCTCTTTGTCTTCTGTTGGTTTTGCAACAATGCTCTCCGTCTCCTCTTCTGTCTCCTGCGAGGTCACTTCTACTGGTGCAGGAGTGGGCGTCTCCTCAGAGAGGTGCGCCCTCTCGTGGCGGGCGAGGGTGGTGGCGTATCGGAAGCTCTTCTTGCAGACTCGGCATACGTGTTTGTACTCCGGCTGATGCCTCACAGAGGGGCTGCTGGAGGAGGAGGAGGAGGAGGAGGAGGAAGCTGCAGAGCTTTTCTCCTTCTCTTGGTTGTCTGATGCTGCTGGAGGAGCAGAGGTAGAGGAGGATGAGGAGGAAGAGGAAGAGGATGCAGGCTGGGGGGGTTGTTCTTCCTGAGCTGCGTCTGGCGATGTTGAGAGCTTGAAGTCGATGAGCTTTTTGCCAAAGTTCAGGTCCAAACTTTTGTTGCTGTGGCAGTCGTCATCATCTGTACTCTCCACCTGCAGGAGGAAAAAAAGAAGGTGATATTAGCATCAAACAGACGTACATACAGATCAATTAAATCTAATGAGGCTGGTTTTTTTCTCCTAATGAGGTTTTCTAAAGACTTTTATATTCAAAACCAAGAAAGCAAGAAGTTCTCTGAAGTGTTGTCAGCAAAATATTCGGTAGTACTTATTGTAAATACTTTTTGTCTGTATATCTGTTTTGTACATATTTTGGGGTCTAAATTACTAAAGAAAATGTAAATGTTTTGGAATAGCCCCAGGAGACTTCTTCAGCCTGCAGCACTAAAACAGGCTATGATGGCTGTAATGCAACCCTTTGGGTGAACTGCGTCATTGAAAATGTATTTGTTAACTAGAAGATGATTGTTATTCAAAGGGTCTGACAATATAACAGAAGGATCCCTACAGGGACAGACCTTAGGTGTTTATCTCTGTCTACAAACACACCAGACTTCATTCATAAAACAGAGATATTACCTCACAGAACACCGGAGTTGCTGGTCTGCTGCTGCCTGATGAGTTTCTAGCTAACACAATATTAGTGTAATAAACAACGATGGCAGGCTCAGGTGTGTTACCTTGGTGCTGTTGCTCTGTTGAGGCTGTTTTCCTGCTCTGGCCTCTGGCGCCCCCTGCTGGTCTGTCTGATCTGTGGTGTTAGGTTCCTGCTGCTCTGCAACAATGGAAGCTGGACTGCCACCTGCAGAGTAAAGCAACAACAGTCAATATCATCAACACATGGTGTAATCATTCTTTTCTTTAGTGCAAGAAAAAAAATCAAAGGATCTGTACAGCAACTAACATAAAAAAAAGACAAAAGTTCTGCTTTTATTCTCTTAAAAAAAGGCATAGGAACACAAGAAATTGGACTGGGGAAACAAACAACAAACAAATATATAACGACAAATATTTTACACTATAAACTTTTCTTTACATGAAACAGAAGTCGGCAAGGTAACCCAGTTTATGTTGCAGTGAATTTTGAATAAAAATACTTTTTTACCCTTTAACTAGTTAACAGTTCAGTATATAAAATTTACATTTTCTTAAGCACAAGAAAATGTCTCCAAATGTCTTTTTTATCAAACCAAACCTTCAAAAGTCTCACAGATTAGAAGTTTATTTTCAAAGAGGACAAAGAAAACTCAAAATTAAGATCCTTGCCCGAAACAATTATAGAACAATTCTTTATTAGTACTAAGCTAGCTTAGCTTGCACAGTTTCTAAAGACTTACCTTGACTTGATTTGTGGCTGGGGCTAGGCGTTGTGGGTCCCTCCCTTTCTTGCTCAGATGAAGAGGGACTCTCAGTTGTGGGGGCGGGGCTTAATTCTGAAGAGGGGGTGGTGTTGCCGTGGTTTTGTGCGTCTGGTGTGAGCTGCTCGTTCTCTGACTGACTCTCTGCACGACACAACATGACACAGAACAAAATCAGCACAACACAATCAACACAAGAGGAGTCTCCAGGTTAAAACAGTGTCTCTTAAACTCAGGTAATCGGCGTCACGCGTTGAAAGTCTGGATGTTCTGTGCTCTAACCTGCGCTGTCCTGCGAACCGTCCTCTCCGTCCTTCTTGCCGAGTGAGCCGTTGCGTCGCAGCGTTCGGTGCGTGACGCCGTGTTTTCTCAGCAGATGGCGCTCACAGTTTGATTTGGTGGAGAAGAAGGCATCGCACTTCGGACAGGGGAAAGGTTTTTGGCCTGAGAAGAAACCAAGGATTCAAGTGAGCGGACGGACATCAAGAAAACAGACTTCTTTTATGTGTATTTAAAAAAAACTGGACAGAAAACTAGCAGAAAATGTGTCCAGAGATGTATTATTACTGATTGGGGCCATGTTCGTTGAGACCTTTGTCTGCCTTTGATGGAAACACATCATTTCTGACCTAAATAAGTCATCTGTGTGATGTGATTGTGCGTGTGTGTGTCTGGGTGTGTCATTTCGGGGGGGTTACCTGTGTGTGTCAGCATGTGTCTCTGCAGCGAGCTGGCCCAGGGGAACACTCGGGGGCAGAAGGGACATGTCATCTTCTGCACAGAGTTGGAGTAGGCGTTCTTCTTCCCTTTCGACTGCGGCCCCACCACAGCCACAGGCTTCCCCTCCTCCTTCTCCTCTGCTCCTCCTGATTTGTCCACGTCTGACAGAACATTTAAATTAAGCCTCCTTGTTTCTTCTTCTTTTTTTCTTTTTTTTTTAGTTGTGAGCGTATAATAGTGTCTTTTCTTACCTCTCTTTGCTCCGAGGTCGGCAGCTCCAGTCTGCAGGTACGTGCTGAACTTGTTGGCGTCCGTGGTGGCGAGCATTTTCTCCACGCTGGCGAACTCCCCGCTGGACTCCAGGTCTATGCCGCCGCTACTCACAGCAGCTTTCTCCTTCACGGACAGGGCGGCCAGCTTCTTCCTGCTTCGCTTTCTGTCAGACAGAAAATTCACAGCTCAGTTTTAGACTTTATACTGGGGCGCCATCTGGTGGTGGAATTAGGAAATGTTTTTACTGAACTTAAAAGTAAAAAAGTTTAGGAACCAGATTTAAAGGAGTCCAACCTATTTTTGATACGATAAACTATAAAACATCAGAATTTGAGAATAAATGATCGATCTTACATTGTTAAAAAACACACTTCAAATGTGTTAGTAACAAATGTTTAAGTTATATTCTCCAAGCAGAGGATAACAGCATTACTTTAAAAAATCAAAGTTATCTTTTGGGTCGTTAATGTGGCTCTCGTACCTGCTGGATCCTTCTGTTGTGTCTTCACTTTGTGTCTCAGGAGCAGCGGAGGCTCCGGGTGCAGCTGCAGCAGATTCACCCTGAGAAGAGACTCCACCCTGTGGCTTCCCATCCACGGTGGCGGCCTCTCTCTTCAGCAGGTCCGGAACTCCAGAGACGGAGTGGATGATCTGAGCGATTGAAGCCAGAGGGGGCAGCTCCTTGTGGGTGGTGGTGGTGGAGGAGGAGGAGGAGGAGGGAGAGGAGGTGGCGGTGGAGGAGCTTGGTTTGGGGAGCAACGGTTTGAGGCGCTGAGCTCGGGTGGAGTTGCTGATGTTGGGGAGGGAGACCGGGGGAGGGGTGGATCCAGGGGGGAGCTGGTAGCAGCCAAGCTGGGGGTGAGGGTGAAGAGGAGGCAGAGCGATTCCTGTTTTCTCCTCCTTTGAAAGAGTCGGCTGCTCGATGCTGTTGCCGCTCTGCTCCATCTTTATCTCCCTCCTCTCTACGCCTGCCGCCTCTCTCCGCTGCCTCTTGCTGGGGATGGACAGATCGATGGGCTGGTCGAGGGCGGAGCAGTCGAAGGTTGGGGAGACGCTCTCCAGTTTGACTCCAGGAGACCCCGCTTGGCTGCTGCGACCTTTGGCAGAGAAGTCGAGCGGCTGGTCCAGTTCAGCAGGATAAACCACGTCCTCCACCTTCACCGCCTGCAGCGCCTGAACTGCGGGCGGACTTATCCCGTTCAGCGACATCTTGGTCACCGCGGCCGCTGGGACCGGGCCAACGGTGGAGGCGGACTGAGTGGCAGGCAGGAGTGTGGCGATGTGATCCTCGATCTCTCTCTCCTGCACCTCGGGGTGCTGCTTCAGCAGGTGGTGGATGCAGTTCCGTTTGGCGAGGAAGGCGGCACCACAGCGCCGGCACTCAAACGGCTTCCTCTGACAGCCGTTGTGCGTTCGCAGGTGGATCTGCAGCGCCCGGTAGCTCTTCAGGTCCTCGCCGCAGAACCTGCAGGTGGTCTCTGCTCCGGTGCAGCCAGTCTCCGTATCCGTGGTGGTGGTGGTGGTGGTGGTTGTTACCGCGGTTATGGCTGCAGCGATGTTGGCCGTGGTGGTGGAAGTGACATACTTGATGTTTTTCTCGATGTCCTTCCTCGAGGTCTTGGCATGCTTCTTCCTGAGGTGGCGCTCACAGTTAGCCTTGACAGTGAACGGGTAATGGCAGACCCGGCAGACGTACGGTCTCTCGCCGCTGTGTGTCCGCAGGTGTCGGATCAGCGTGGCTTTGTCCGGCGCCACGTAGTCGCAGATGTTGCACTGATGAGGAAGGATGCCGAGATGGAAGCGCATGTGAGCCTGCAGGACGCCGGAGAAGGAGAACACCTGGTCGCAGAATCTGCATGGGAACGAACCTTTCGGCGAGCCGGCGTTGTTTCCAGCTTTGGTTCCCGGTTTCCTCCCACTTAGCCCCGCCTCCTCATGCACCGCTGTGGTCACAGCCGGCGGCGAGTCTGACAGAGGCGTGTGAGCGTCACCCATACACTCTGCGTCCAGCTGCCCTCCGTTACCGGCTGAGGAGGAGGGAGTTTTGAAGAGAGTGGGGGTGGGGGGAGGCAGGCTCGGGCTGATGCAGCCAAGAGAGGCCTGCTGGGAGCTCTGAAGGGGGGGAGGGGTGGTGGCGGTGAGGCTGGAGCGAGGGGTGATGGGAGGTTTTGGTTTCAATGGAGGCATCGCCTTCTGACCCTGAACCAGACCTGCAGGAGGGACAAAGAGTCAGAATTGTTTTTTTATTCTCATAACTGATCGACTGATTAAAAAACATATCACCATGTAGCTCCAGCCGACCACCCACCTTGACTTCCAGCAAATCCCGGAGCTTTGGCGAGAGGCGGGAGGGTCAGTCCCATCTGATTGGGCGCTGCACTTGCCACTTTAAGGATCTGCTGGATGTCGGCCAGCTCCATGATCCCGGCTCCCCCCGCCTCCCCGGGTTTAGCGCCCGATGAGACTGCGCTCCCGGTGGCAGCGCCCCCTTCGGGCTGCAGAAGGAGGCCTGTGGGGAACGGCTGAAGGGAGAGGAGGCTGAGGGCGTCGCGCTGGGTGAGGCCCTGCAGGGTGGAGGCGGAGCCAGACGCCTCCAGGAGCGGGATGCTGAGGGCAGCCAGACCCCCGACACCGAGTCCCAGAGTCAGCCCCAGTCCTCCAGAGAGGTAGGCGGAGGCGGGCTCCTGGGGGAGGCTAAAGGAGGGAGGCTCCACGTGGATCACCTTGATGCTGTCCAGGTGAGCCTGATGAATCTCATCGTCTGTGGGACCAGACTTCACCTGAGAGAGAAAAACAGCATCATCAGAAGAGGGAGGAAGTGACCAAGGCCTTAATATACTAGATTTAAAGAAAGACACCTTCATCACGACATGATATTATTGCATTCAAATACATACTGACTATTGTAATAAAACAAATGATGACTTAAGAGATTTTTATCTTCAGAATATTACACATACATAGGAAAACTAAGCCAACAAAAAAATCATTTATTTTATTATATAAATGTTTCTTTTGTACTGAATTTAGTTGTGCATTTTTACTTTAACAAATAATTTTCTATTTCTGCCATCCTCTTAATCTGTGATGAATTAAAGTGGACTTGATTTGTACCGTAGAGATGTGCTGCAGACCGAGCCCTTCCAAGAAGCCGGACTGCTCTGCATGCAGGACCTCTTCCTCCTCGTTCTCTGGACCAATCGTTTTGTCAGCTACGTCCTCGTCTTCGTCCTCCTCTTCCTCTTCCTCCTCGGCCTCGGCCTCCTGTGTGTCAGCGTCGTTGGCTTTTTCAGAGTGGGACGTGGTTTTGTGGAGCTCCAACGCAGAGTGGAGGGGGAACGCTTTGTCGCAGCAATCGCAGACGAACCGATGGAACTTACTGATGCAGCGGCGGAGGTTTGTCTCACACCAGACCTGGAAGGGAATTAAAGTTTTAGAAATTACAAAATATAAAAGGAATGGGACTGATTTGCAGATATAGTCCTTCCAGTTGTTTTTACATCAATCTGAAACAAAAACTCTAAGAGCACCACACTTCATTCTTTTCACATCACAAGATGAAGCCGGGTGTTCACTGTACGATATCAGGCTGATTTAGAGCTGATTTTAAGTTGCACAACTTTTTAAATCGGGATGAATTTCAGCCTTCTCACTTGTTGTCAGTTGTGTAGTGTGAACTGAGTGATTGACAATTATGGCCCTATCAGCTACTCCCAACCGGTAGGAGATGTTTAATATCCTTTCAAAATACCCAAGCGTTAATACAAATGCCGGCACTGACAAGAGTCAGAGTTGACTCAAAGTTAATACCTGTGCGATGTGTGCGAACTTCTTGCAGGAGAAGTCGATGAAGGCGAGGTCGTTGAAGCCGGTCGGGATGGAGGGGTTGTTCTGGATGAAGGGGCGTCCGCTGGGGTCCTGGGGGAGGAGCTTGTGAACCCCGGCGTTGTGACGCAACATGCCGCGGTGGGTTCGGAAAGATAGGCAGCAGATATCGCACCTGCAGACACACAACAAGAGAAGCACTTCACGATTTAGTACTGCGATTGGAGGATTTACCCGAAAGCATGAAATCAAAACTCAACACTTTGTCTAAATCAGTTGACCTAAAATTCTCACATTTATTCTGTCATTATTTCTGGCACGTTTATGACTCCAAAATGACTTGTAATTAATGGTTCAATGTCAGTTTGTCTGTGTGTGTGTGTAGAGGTAGAGAGAGAGAGAGAGAGAGAGAGAGAGAGAGAGAGAGAGAGAGAGAGGTAGAGAGAGACAGAGAGAGAGAGAGAGAGAGAGAGAGAGAGAGATAACCCCTGGTGTCGGTGCTGCTCCTGCTCTCGTTAAGTGCTGTGAGGACAGCTGCTCAGTGTCGGTCACAGTCACACATTCTTATCACCTCCTGTGTGATTGTGTGTGTGTGTGTGTGTGTGTGTGTGTGTGTGTGTGTGTGTGTTTAATCCCCTCTATCACCTCAGAAGAGGTTTTTTTTTTTTGAGACAGAAGAGGGGGAACACAGAGGACCATATGTGGACCAGCACTTGTTGAAATCTCCATCACCCCCTCTTCCTGCTCCTCCTCCACCCTTCAGCCTCATCCCTCCTCTTTCTCCTCCCATCCCACCTCATCAGCTCCTTCCTCTTCTTTCTCCTTTAATCTCCTCCTTCACTCTGCACCTCCTCTCTCATTTGTCTCCATCCTTCCCTAGCATCTCCTCTCTCATGCTCCTCCTTTTTTATCTCCAGATAATACGTCTGAAACAGTATCCGATGCTAACTCTGTAGCCATTTAAATAATTATCACCAATTATTGTTGTTCTTTTGGCTCCTCTCTCCATCCCTCATTCTCCCCAACTGTCAGTTAGAGAGTCACCCCCACCCCCTTCTCCATCCCTCCCTCCATCCTCGCTCTCCTCCCTTCAGTTCAGTCGATCCTCTTACCGGCTGATTAGTGAGGATTTACAGCTAAATATTCCTGCCTTCCTCCATAATGAGCTCAGCACCGCTCTATTTCTCTCTTTGTTCTTTTTTTCCTTTTCTTCTTTCCCTTTCTTTACAAAGTGTGTTTCTTTTGGTTTTCTTACTTTCTTTACACTTTTTATTCTATCAGTGTCTTCTTTCTTTTACTCTTTTCTCATTTCTTTTCTTTCCGTTTTTGCCTGTTCTCTTCTTTCTTCTGTCCTCCGGTTATATTTCTTCTCTCCTACACCTCTTTTCTTAATTCGTTCCCTGACTCCCTTTCTGTTACTCAATTTCTTTGTTTCCTTATTCTTTATTTCCATATTTTCAAATTGGATTTGTTTCTTCCAGCTCCTTTTATTTCACTGTCTCTGATTTTTACTTCATTTTTTGCTTCCTTTCCTCGACTTTTATTTTGTCTTTCCCGAGGTCTTAATTTCTTTCTTATTTTCCTTCATGATTAAAAACATACAGTGTCTTTGTGTGTGTACCTTAATGCAGTGTCGGGATGTGCGTCCATGTGTGCATCCAGTTCCAGTCTGGAGCTGCAGGTCTTGAAGCAGATTGGACAGGGCAGCAGCTCCTCCTCGGCTCCTCGAACTGCAGCTGCCAATTCCTCTGACGCCGCATCCTCCACCACCTGAACACACACACACACACACACACACACACACACACACACACACACACACACACACACACACACACACACACACACACACACACACACACACACACACACACACACACACACACACACACACACACACACACACACACACACACACACACACACACACACACACACACACACACACACACACACACACACACACACACACACACACACACACACACACACACACACACACACACACACACACCGACATTAACACAATGAACACCACTGCATTGTTCTGCACGCGATAAAAATCAAGTAAATGTGTGAGTTTGTACCTTCTTATTCGGCGGCTCCTCTCCATTCTCCTCCTCCAGCCTCCTCTTGACAGACGGACGGCGACGTTTGGTTGGGGAGGGGGGGCTGACGGGGAGCAGGCCGCTGGCCGGGTCCTTTTCGTGGATCTTCATGTGTCTGAGAAAGAAGAATAAGAGTCTGAGGTTAGTTTTACTTTTGGAAACCTACAAAACAACAAACTGTGGAGTAAGTCTCAAAGATCTGTTTTGTTGTCTTTGGCGGCCTATGTGGTGGTAACGGGTAACTGCATTACGCTGGTGGTTGCTTTTTTTTTTGTTTCTCTTCATCCCAATGTCAAACTACTTCTTTTAACTTCTTTTCATTTAGGTTAGGTTAGCAAATTAGGATTGGGGGTAGCTTAAGATCGATCGATTGAAAAACATATAAAAAAACTGATTGTTTTGTGTAAGTCACAAACAAAATACCTCTTGTTTAAATCACATGCATGGAGATTAAACAGCTGACAGTTACAAAGGATTCTGGGAAGTGAGTAAGAGCAGAAGACCTTTGTTATAATTGATTCATTTAAACTTGCTCTTACACACACACACACACACACACACACACACACACACACACACACACACACACACACACACACACACACACACACACACACACACACACACACACACACACACACACACACACACACACACACACACACACACACACACACACACACACACACACACACACAATAATCTGTACACAGTTCAGCGTATGAGAGGCAGAGGGAGGAGGGACTTCAGGTTAAAGCATGAAGTGATCATGCTCTCGTTGCCATGATAACAACTTCCTTCAAACGGTCATGAGGTCGATAAACTCGGTAATGCAGAAAGGAAAAACTTGATACTTTAAATATAAGTATTTTTTATTGAAAGGAAAAATAAAAGCTCTGTTCAGACTGCTGTTTCAAGGTGCGATATTTACATCCCTGTGATGTTTCACCTTCAATAAGCATGTTGGGAAGGTGTTGTGGGGGGGGGGGGGATAGGATACTAAAGGATACTGCCTTTAGAGGTAGTAACAGAGGCGTTACAGGGGCGAGATCAGTGGAGCCAGTGGGGGGCGCACCACTTTGTTATGTGCGGCCATGTCTGACTGTGTCTATGCCGTGCTCTCTCGCGTTACCGCAACGCTGTAATGCAATGTGAATTCACAGACTCAGACGCCAATATTATGAAACAGAAAGAAAGAAAGAAAGAAAGAAAGAAAGAAAGAAAGAGAAACAAAACAAAAAAAAATAGAAAAAAAATCAAAGACATGTGGATAAAACAGAGAGCTTGACGGATGAAAGAAAAGGAAAGCTACAGATATACGAGTAACAAAAAAAGAAAAGACAGAAAGAAAGAAAGAAAGATGGAGTTTGTGTGTTTGCTGCACTCTTGTGATCGTCTGGTAAGTAGAGTATGTGATTCTGTTCAGGTGTTGGGAGAAGCGTGAGAAAGTGTGCAGGCAGTTAGCATGTGTTGCTATTTTAGTGTGAGTATAAAGGTCACATGGCTAGCTAGCATGTGGCCTTAGCACAGGTGTCGGTTTACAGGAGTTCAAACAGGAGAGGAGAGGAGTGGAGAGGATGGAAGGACACACTGAGGGGGGAAAGGAGAGGAAGTAAGGAAGGAAAAAAAGAAGAGATGATGAAAGCAAAATAGTTAAGTAGATGAGAGGAGGTGGAAAAAAGGAAAAGAGAGGAGAGACGGAGAGGAAGGGACGGGAAAGAAAATAAGGATAAAAATGAGATTGAATGTAAGGAAACAAAATGAGGCAGAGAAAATTAAAGGATAGAGGGGACAGGGCAAGGGAAAGACACAGGAGGAGAGGAGTGAGAGAAAGAAAATGGAATGAAAGGAAAGGAGGAAAGGACTTGCAAGAAAAAGATGAGGAGGAAGGAAAGGATAGAGGAAAGAAAGGAGAAGAGGATAGACAATAGGGGGGAGGAAAAGCAAGTTGACACAAGAAGGAAAGGACAGAAGAGGAGAGGAGAGGAAAGGAGAGGAAAAGTGACACAGAGGAGGAGGAGGTGGGATTGGATGTATTCTGCTATTAATAAACTAACAGGCATCAGGCCGGACACCCATAAGAGGTCCTGACAGTCAGCAGACCTGAGACCAGCTGACAGGAAGTTACTTAATAACCAATCAGATCACAGGAGGAAGAGGAGGAGGCGGGATGTTGAGGGAGCAAAGTCTTCTTGGCCCAAAATGTACTGTGACCCCCGAACTGACCAATCAGAGAGCAGGAAATGTGCGAAGTCAGCAGAGACACAATCCTGCTGCATGTGTGTGTGTGTGTGTGTGTGTGTTTGAGCAGCTGTTGTGCAGTCAAACACACACACACAAATTAACAAGCAAAAATGGCCTTAATGCAGTATATTCAAAGTAGAAGTATTAGTCGTAGAAGAAGTCAAAAAAGTTTAACAAAGTGTTAAATATGTTGATATTTGGAACTACTTCGACATCTAAAGGTGTATGTGCACCTCTTAACGAAGAGTCTGTCAAACACAAAGACAAATTAAATAATTGACTAACTCTTTTTGCAGAGCAGAGGTCGTACTGCATTGATGTAGACAGTCTGTTTCTTTTGAGAGGATGAGACGAAATGATATTTTAACACCCTGGAAACTGTTTTTTTCCTGACCAACGTACCGAGCAACCATCGATTTCAACTGTAGAATGTGTCAGTTGAAGATTTTCTTCAAAATCACTGCCACAAAACAACAACTCTTTATTATTTTATTATTATTTCTTCTTTATTTTACTCTGAGTATTTTATTATACTCTGCATGTTTAAACTGCTTAAATGACATATTTGATTGCGGAGTTATATATAACATATATTTTAATTGTTTTCATTAAAACCTGATTTTAAGCATTTATCTGCTGAAGAGAGACAGTAAATGTTGGGAGGAGAGAGTGGCAGAGGGCATGCCGCCAAGGGTCGTTTTCTTGTAAATAAATATAAATATAAATATTCAGAATTATGCACCACAATATCAACTTCTTTTAACTCACTACTACTGCAATCCTCTGTGGCAGCATAAGTAAAAGTAGCAGTACACACACAGCAGAGCAGTAACACAATGTACTAGTTTGACCTCCTGCCTGCAGTGCCTCTACATCACCACAGGGGCGCTGTTGAGTCAGCTTTCGCAGTCTGACACATGTTATCTGAGCAAGAATCAGAGTTGAACAACTAACAGTTTCAGGTTTACACCCAGGAGGGGAGGAGAGGGGAGGGGAGGGATTTCCCTCTGAGAAAGTGAAGGAAGTATAGGAAAGGAATCGAGGAAAGGAAAGAAGGATGTGCAGAGAGGCAGAGGGATGAGCTGAACTTTCTCAGCTCCTCTCTTCCTCGCTCGGCTGAAATTTGCAGCAGACACAGAGAGCCAATCCAAGCTCACATACCGCTGCCAGCCCATAATAGGCTAATGGGATGCCTCGCCATGGCAACCAGGCCCCGCGGCCTCACAACAGAGCAGCCAGGAGGCCGAGAGAGGCCGGCTCATGTGATGCTGCTCTCTGCGTCTCTACATCTGGGATTCATTACTGTGTCTTCTTCGTTTAATATTTATCTTTTTAAAACTGAAAAAGTAACAATTTGAGTTTTTGTCATTTTTAAGTTTGATACAGTTTTAAAATTTTGCCAAGAGAAGAAAACAAATTTGTGCAAATTAAACCTCAAACAGAGATCCCTTTTTATCGTTTTCTCTAACAGAAGTTTAAAAGATACTTTTTTCTTTTATTTTACAGGTTTTGAAAAATTCTTATCATAACTTCCTTAATATAACTTTATATTTGATGAATGACAGAACAAGTTTGAAGTTAAAAGTTGTGTCCTCTCTTTGTCTTCTACCTTCCTAGAGGTTTTCCTCTCCTTGCCTTGGTTCCAATATTCATCTCTTCCTACCATGATGCCTTTCGGTGCTTGCAGAAAAAAAAACAGGAAAAACTAGTTTCACATTTCAGTGATGCTCTCCTGCAGAATGGATTCTCTTTTTTAGCACATATTTCGTTTCCCTCCAACATGCCTCTCCTCCTGTTGGGTCACAAGCTTCTTTTTTTTTTGCCTCTGGATGTTTGTTTTTACATAATTTCTCTGAATGTGTCTCCTTAATAGGCAATAAAACATTTCAGATTTTGCCAAACCAGGCTGGAAATTCTTCACACATGATTCTTTCCGTCCGTCGCCTACATCGAACTCATCTCTCTCCCTCTTTTTCTCCCTCCCTTCATCTTCCTCTCTGCATGTTTGAAGAGTAGGAAAATCTCGTGTTTCACATTTCAAAGGATGCTCTGCTGCAAAATGAATTCCTCCCCTCCCTCTGCTCCTCTTTTCCATCCACACAGGCCTCCTCTTTATTTTCCTACAGCAGCGTGTGAACTCAGGCCTCGCATGTAGACTTGACTCGTCTCCTCCCCTCTATATATTTCTGCTTTAATCTAGTTTGTATTGTGAATTATCACAAAATTAAAAAGGTGCAGTTCTTCTCAGTCTGTGTTTTGAATTCCTAATTTTTCTCAGGATTCTGGGGAAATGATGCAGCTGTTTCCAGGGTGTGTTGATGGAAATCAGCATCCAGATCGTCGGCAGCCTGCAGGAGATTGTGTTTTTCCATCAGTGTGAGTTCAGTTTGTCTTTTAGCAGGAAAGGAGAGAGTCATGTAACTGCAAAGAGTCAAGATAAAAACGCACCAGAACTACAACTGTACTGTTCTGAATCACTTTCAGCACTCTCGTATGATCGAATACAAAGAAAGAAAAAGCTCGCAGAAAGCATTTTACTCAACCTGAACAGCAGTAGGAAGCTAACAGGTGAACACTGCAGAAGAAGAAGCGTCTAAAAAGACAATGTATTTCCCTCAGCAGTATCTTCTTTAACACAAAGGTCTCTGCAATATTGCTAAGCCACAGTATAAGCCACTCATAACCAGGACAGTAAAGTCCACGTAAACACTCTCATTGTAACACAGCAGGAAACAGGAGAAGAGCACAGAGGCAAACTTGGGAAGAAAACTGCTGTGACATCTCTGTCTGTCTCTCAGCCTACAGTCATTCCATCCTGCCCACATCTCCTCATACCATCACAGAGAAGAGCGAGTCTGAGAGAGCACAAAACATTTGCCTTTTTGTCCCAAACCAACATTGAAACGCTGCATGTTTCAAACCATTCCTCCTGTTTTGAAAATAAAACAAACCGTGCTGCTGAGTTTGAGGCAAAAAACGCTTCACAAAAATGATTTCTTTTGTTTTTTCTTCAGTCGTTTTCAATGTGTTTGTTTGTGGTAAATTCTCCTTTGATTGGTCAGATTTGGTCTGTTTAAATACATGTGAGGTTTTAAGCAGAGGTCAGTGAAGGTCAGACAAGATTCAAGATGTAGATTAACTGCACACACACACACACTTACACACACACACACACACGACTTTAGGGACGGTTGAGTCTGACGGTAGAGGCTGGACTTCACTGATAATAAATGACTGGGCGTTGTTCTGTGTGTGTGTGTGTGTGTGTGTGTGTGTGTGTGTGTGTGTGTGCATCTGTGTGATGGATAGTTTAAAGTTGTCTTCCCATTTCCTGTGTTACCCACCCCCCCAACACACACACATAGAAGTACACAGAGTCAGGACCAGTTTGGGTTTTGTGCTCCCATCATGGTTGACTTGGGACCGGATTAAACGCTTACTTCCTCTGCCTGAGGTTACGCATGTGTGTGTGTGTGTGTGTGTGTGAGTGTGATTGTGTGTGTGGGTGTGTGTTTTCAGTTGTTACACACTAACGTACAGGCAGTCTGTGTGCAATAATTTGTGTGTTTTTTCATTTGTTCTTGTTTACGAAATTTAGGGATTAATGACCAGTAATGAAGTCACTGTGTGGGTTTTGTTTTCCAACTTGTAGCAAAATTATTTTTTTTATTTTGTTTGGCGTTTTGGACATCGCCATCTTATTTTTGATGAGGCGAGAAATAACCATATACATACATGCATCGCGAGAGGCTAAGTCCAATGACTGAATTGGCTGAGTTGACACCTAGCAGCTCCCACCTGTCACTAAAAGAGGCCACGCCCCTAATTCTACATCACTTTAAGCCTTATATGATGTAAACAGTTGAGTTAAAAACAAAAATCTGTCCTTACAGTTGTCCTTAAGAGAGAAACTGTTTTTGTATCAGGCTGGAAACATGTTCATTTCTGCTGTAAAGTTGAACATTTTAACATGCGGCTCTATTGGGTTTGGCTCACTGCAGGAGACAGCCTCTAGTGGACACTCTAGGAACTGCAAAATCACAGAACATCACACAACATCCTTCCTAAAAACGCCTCAGAAGCCAAATGATGCAGCTTTGTATTAAAAAACCACAGGGTCATGATTGTTGCTCTGGATGAACAAAGTACGTTTACACTTGTGTGTGTTTATTTGTGTATGTGTGTGTGTGTGTGTGTGTGTGTGTGTGTGTGCGCGCGCACCTGTGCATGTTGCCGTTGGTGGTGAAGGTCTGTCCACAGACGTTACATTTGTAGGGTCTCTCCCCGCTGTGGACCAGCATGTGTCTGTCCAGCGACGAGGCCGAGCTCAGGCACTTCCCACAGATGCTGCAGGAGTGATCCGACGCTCCGGCGTCTGCATTGTGCTGCAGAGAGGTAAGAATGTCACTTTACAGCCACCACAGAAGAAGAAGCACCGCCGACACTACTACGTAAAGCAGGCATGACAGTGGCCTAATCCCTACAAAAACAGACCTTTTTGTTAAAGAGGTACATCATTTATGACCTTTGTGCTACTTCTTTTGCTCACAGAATGTTTGGTTAAAATGTATATGTAGATCTGTATTCTTTTAAAAGTTTCTGTACTTTTCAATACATGTGATCATTAAAATAACACTGTATATTTTTTAACCTTCTGTAACGAAAAATATGAAAACTTTAGACAACTTTAGTACAGTTCTTACATACCTGTCTAATGTGCATGGTGAGCTGGTGTTGTGATTGACAGTTCTTGTCACACAGCGGACATATAAAAGCTGAGCTTTCGTCTTTGGTGTCCTGTTATAAAAAAACAAAATACTGTATATAACCAGACAAATGTTATTCAAAATGTGCCTCTGGGCCACAGGGCTCCATCGCTGCACATTAAAAACACATAAATGAGACACACTGTTGTTCCTTCTTTACAATAAACACACATGCTGTATGACCTAATCCTATATACACCATCCTGTTGTCTCAAATGCTCAGTAGAGGAACACATTTGGATTCATCCACCAATAAAAATACTGTAGTCCCAAAAGTTTTGAAATTTGACAACAATGAATGGACACAGAAACAGGGGACTTTTCCTTTAAAGCTTCACAGTTTAAAGTTACACTAATGACTTCAGTTTGACATGATTTCAGCTGACCAATCATGTGAGAGAACCCTGTTTCTTAAACATACACACATTGTTCTGCACTGGTCATTATGTGAGGAAAATATGGGAAAACAATCTCTATAATTTAAAGCACACACACATATACCACACACACACACACACACACATATACAACACACACACACACACACACACATTCTCACACACACACACACACACACACACACACACACACACACACACACACACACACACACACACACACACACACACACACACACACACACACACACACACACACTTAGCAGGGAAGCAGCACTTCCTCTTTTCCTGTTTGAGCTAAAGGAAGTGATGAAGAGATGTGGAATGCTGCAGTGCATGATGGGAGGCAAGAGGGGAAAATGTACCACAATGATGAGGCAAAAATGAAGCGAGGAGCAAAGAGGAAAGAAATGATGAGAAGAAAGGAGGAGTTAAGGAGACAAAATAAGTCGGAAAGAGGAATCAAGGAAAATGAGAGAAGATAAGAAAATGAAAGAGTACAAGAAGAAGAAAAAAAGGAGAGGAAAGGAAAAAATAAATTGTGATAAAGAAGTGGAAACATTTGTAGATAAGGAGATGAGAGGAAGACAAGGAGAGGATGCTAGGAGAGAAGTGGAAAGGTACAAGGGGAGGTAAATAGAAAAAGGACAAAAGGGGGAGGAGTAGTTAGTGAGGAAGAGAAGAGGAAGACAAGGGGAGAACACAAGGAAAGTTAATAAGGAGAGGAATGGGTAAAATGAGAGGAAGAGGTAAATTGGAAAGGACAAAACAAGTGGGGAAAGAGAGTAAATAAGGAGAGTAAACCAGGACACGAGAGGAGGACAAAAAGAGGAGACAAGGAGGGGATAATTAGAGAGGGGAAAGGAAAAGAAAATGTCATGAATGTTAAGAACATAAAAGTGTGTATTATTGTATTTTTGTTTATGTACCTGGGTGCGTCGTGCGTTGCGGCTGGGAGGGGCTCTCATCGCTGCAGTGAGCGACTTGCTGGGGGAGGGGCTTAAAACAGAGAAACAGAAAGCGTTAGCATCGCCATGACGATGACAGTTTGAACACACCTTTTTTTTTTTATTGAATTTAAGTGTAGATCCAAAAAGAGAATCTAGTTTTTATTTTTTTGTTTAATTAGCTACTTTATTCTCTTTATTAATGTCATCATATTTGATATCCTTGAAGGCTGATCGTGGCATCTTCCTGCATTAATTAGATGTTGAAATGATTGGAAAAATGTGATCTATAACACAAGACATTCAGATTTTTAATCAACTGAATCAACTCTCCTTTCATGACCAAGATTGACATTATCACTTTTCTTTTCTGATTTTACCCTCCAAAATATTTTTTGAAATATTTTATAATTTAGAAATCGAGGCAGATGCTGGAAAGTATTTGTAGGCTTTTATGAAATAAATAAAAACAGCGGTATGTGTTCTTCACCTTGGCGAGGGCCCGGCGGAGGAGTTGGCTGAGGTGACTCCACTCCCTCCTTCTCCGTCTCCTCCGCCGTTGATGGTCCCTGCTGCTGACATCACTGCTGACATCATGGCGTTGATGGAGGACAGGTCTCCTCCTCCTTCAGCTCCCATGATCCCTCCTCCTCCTTCTCCGTCTCCTCCTCCTCCTCCTCCTCCTCGGTCTCCGTTCTGTAGCTGCTCTCCTGCACTCGCTGCCTCCTCTGTCAGCCCGTTGATCGCTGTATCATAAAAGTTTAGGTTGTAATTGAGGTCATTTCTTTGGCTTGATTTCGTCAATTTCAAATGAGGAAATGTGCGTACCTTTAAGGTTACTGTGTGTCTTTTCCTCCTTTGTCTCCGACTCCCCCTCCTCGTTTATCTCTGCTCTTTGCTCCTCGTTGGAGTTTTCCATGACTGCTGAAATATAAGAAGAGAGACAATTTTTGTCATCGTTCATCAATTTCTCTATTAATCGATTACTTCTATGGTGCAAAAAAATGTCCATGCAAACGAGAAAAAACGTCAGTGTTTCACAAAGGTGACGGTCCAGATCTCATCTTTCACACGTTAAATAATATTTAATATCGGGAGAAAAACTGAAATATCGCATTTATGCTGGAATAATTGGCAATTATTGATAACTTGACAAAGAATCAATCACTCCATGCAGCTGTGATTAAAACATGTTACAAACGTTTTTTTTAACACTTTATGTCAAAGATTTCTCAATGTACAACCTTATATAAGTAATCCATTAAATTTAGATTGTTCTGCCTCTTGGTTAATCTTTAAAAAGGTCTTGAAAATCATCCTCTACTTGGTGCTACTGGATGTCAAATGAGGACACGTTAAACAGGCAGGTTTTTCAATGGAGTCTGGTGTGTGAAGGGAGAGGGCTGCAGGCTGCAGGCTCGGGTTAATATCCCACACTGCTCTCTGGTTTCACAAGTTTTATTAACACATTATAAATGCTGCAGAAGTGCATTCATGAAATTAGAAAGTTTGTAAATAAAGGTTTTGGATGACTTAGCACAGGAAATGGATGGAAAGAGTTTAAATATAACAGTTTAAAAGACACAAACTGAAAGATAAAGGAGACAGAAAGTATGTTTTTGACTCATTCAAGGCTTCTGTCACTTTAAAAAGCCTCTTTCTAAACAGTAACCTCAGTGACTTCTCTTAGTTTTCTGAATGATTCTGACAATACAAACAAAGATGAAAGTGTGACACAGCAGAGGAAAGACATGTAAAAGTGATGAGACCAGGCTTGTTTTAAGAAAAAGTCAGAACTTTAAGTTTTTCAATGATTAAGAAAGGATAGAGGGGGAATGTGGATGAAAAGGAGGAATGAAGATGAGTTTTTTTTTTGCTCCAGGAGGAGGAGAAGTAGAAGAAGAGAGCTAATTACAGCTTCCTGTTTGGCAGCCCCCACAGGAAGAAGCACTCCAGAGCTCGCCACTTCCTCCTCCAGCTCTGACAGAGGCCTTATGTGTGTGTCTACACGTGTGTGTGTGTGTGTGTGTGTGTGTGTGTGTGTGTTGTAGGGTGGGAGCGTGTGTTTGACATTCCACGTTCAAAGGAAAAAGAGAAGAATGAGAGAGAAGCAGAGATCACATATAGAGAGAGAGATCTTAAAATATTGATAAAGTGAATGGGGTTTGGTACGAGCGCTAAAACAGAAGTTATGCAATTAAGATGTAGATGTACCAGGATTCCATCTTAGAGAAGATGCAGACATTATTTTAACTTTAACTTAAAGCACTTCACTGTTGACAACCTTTAAACTAAACAAAATGCTCAACTCTAAAAATGTCTCGAACAACCAAAGAAGCACTTTGTCAAAATAAATAAAGTAATTTAAAAAAATACATCTATATTTGGAATAGCTATTTGTTATTTATTTATATTCATGAATTCACAAATAAAACAAAGCTGAGAACTGCAAAGAGATACATTTCAGTGAATCTATTCTTTGTTTTCAGTTGTTCTCTTGTTTTGTTCACTCTTTTTATTTTTTCTGCTGTTTTGTCTTTCAACAGGGATCAATAAAGTTTCAACTAGACTTAACACAGAGCGTGTAAAAGTATTAAATCTAGTTTAATCATCCATAATCTTACTCCAGTTCCAGTTTCAAAAAAGCAAGATGGAGGAGAAGAAAGAAGAGATGAGGAGAGGATGAGTGGAGCTCTGCGAGTGACTGGTGACAACTGGCAGTTTGTGAGAGTGTGTGTGAGTGTGTGTGTGTGTGTGTGTAGTGTTTCCAATGACCTCTCCTTGTATCACTGCTCTTACATGACAAACTGTAACATGGTTGTGGCAGGTGCACCGACACACACACACACACACACACACAAAAACACGGAGCCGAAGCTTAGCCCTGGATTGTTTTTTTACATTAGCATCATCTGTCTTCAGCACACATTGTGATTGGCTGATGAAGTGCTCCTGCAGCACTTTTTTACAGCCTGTTGAAAGACTACGCGACAGACGGCGACAAGGAGTGGAGGAGAAAGAGGAGGAGGAGGAGGAGGAGGGGTGTTGGATGGAGAGAAGGGAAAGAAAAGGAGGGGAAGAGAGAGGATTAGAAGTGTTAAAAAAGGATGGAGGACAGGAAGGAAAAAGGGAGAAGAGAAGAGGAGTGAACAAGGCCGCAAGTAAAAGAAAAGGCCGTATGACAGCTCTGCAAAAATGATGCCAAAACATTTGCCCCCCCCCCCCCCCCCCCCGCCTCCCCCCTTTGACCTTTCATCACAAAGTTTAATGTGTTTTTTTAGTAAGAGAAAGGGGCTAATGGGGGTTAATGCTGCGGCTCCACCAGCCAATCTCTTCTACTCACACTCTGACTCTAAATGTGTATTCAGTGTCACAAGGAAAACTTTCATTTTTGTAGAACAGGAGGAGGTAGAGATGTGTTGTGCATCGTTAAATAAAGTCAATGTTGTACACCCAACCAGCCACTACATTAGAGCAGTATCCACGTTTAAAAATCTCGGCTATCATGACAACCCTATAGTCCAACGTAGTTAAACATGAGTCTGTGGATGAATACACTGAGTGTGTGTGTGTGATAGCTGATGTTACTGCATCTGCTCCTAGCCGTCATTCTCACACTAGCTTTGACACACACACACACACACACACACATGTGCGCACACAAACGCACACACAGAGCGCTGACATCCTGACATTCTTTCACATCCATGCAAAAGCAGAAAAAAAGGTCACCATGTGGGAGCCGGGGAGTAAACGGTCTATCTGTGTGTGTGATGGAAAAGTTGTCTCTCTGTGCCAAAGTGCTGCAAACAAAGACTGTTGCTCCATTTATCCCTCCCTTTCTCTCTAACTTCATCACTCCCCCCCCTTCCTCCTCCTCCTCCTCCTCCTCCTCTCTGCCTCATTTAACTTCCTAAACACATGTGGAGACTCTCTTTTAGAAAAGACCTGACAACATGGCCGCCGCAGTGCTTTAGATGGATGAAAGGATGGAGAAAAACCTAAAAAAGTCAATATATTTTGACTTTCACTGCAGGAATATAGACTGAAAGGCCAGCTTTCATTCAAGTTCATGGAAAAAAAGGAACTTACCCAGCACTTCACACATCACAGAAACATCAACAATAAAATCCTAAAACTGTGACATATAGAGCTTTTGCAAAGTAAAACCAAACAAGCATGGATGCCTTGCAGGTTTGTACTTCAGAGTAATTCAATTTAACTTTAAGGGATGTATTCTAACCCCAACATAACTAATCCATTGAACAAGCCATGGATGTTTCCCATCTGTTTGTATTAGATAGAAATAACAAGAGAAATCAAAATGTATGAAAATAAAAGCTGAATTTGATATAAAATCGTTAAAACCATGGCTACTTACCTAAAGAAGACAACACCTGGGTTGTCATCCAGTCTTTAAAGTGATTTTCAAGTCAGTCAAACGGGTGTTTACTTGGATGTATTAGGAAGTAGAACCAGAGTAATGTTGCCATGGATACATGCAGTTTGATGACGCTTGAACCAACTGAATCTATACTTGATGTTTCACAACTTCCAGGCTGGATTATAAATGACTTGAGTACAACTTTTACCTGATTACTTACTAAATACTTTGCTCTTTCAGTTTCAACTTTTTAAATTAGATTCATGTGAAAAAAGAAAAGAAAAGAAAAGTGTCTAAATCCATCTTTTAAAATGTAAAATTTGATTGTTTTTTTTACCTATCAAGTAAAAGTGGAATATTTGGTCTGATTTGAAATTGAATATAAAAATAATAATAATTGAAGCTTTTATTTATATGGCAATTTTAAATCAAGCCTCAAAACAGCTATAAAAGAACTACAAATACATTTGTTAGCATGATGTTCATTTTTTCTGACATTATTGGACAAATATTCTAAAATTGTTACCGGATAATTCTGTTATTAGACCGCCTGTTTCAGCTTTAGAATCAAGAGTACGCTACAGTACAAACCTAAAAACTTTGAAACTCTCAATATTTTGGCAGTAAAGATGTCAATTTTAAATAAGTAAAGAAACAAGATTTAAATGGATGGAAATTGAGGTGGGGTATGTATGGGACTTCCCTCTGTTTGATACTCGTTATTTGTGCAGAGTAAGGTGTCTCTCTGTCCTTCTTTGGTTTGTGGATTTTAAAAAGTTGTTTATCCTGTTACCAGTTTTTTTTTTATTAGATTTCCCAAAAAGCTTGAACAACAGAAGCAAAGTTTCCATTCTCACTTTGCTTTAAGTCACACTGAGGTCAACGATTTCACGACATAGACCTCCTGCTGTGTGTGCCACCTGTGTGAAGATGTAACCCACTGACAGACATTACAGAGGAGGAGGAGGAGGGACAGTGGGGGATGGATGGATGATGAGATAGACGTGTGGGATAGAAGGGTGAGTCCAAAAGTTTCCCGTCACCTGAGCCCCATAAATCCTTGACATCCCTGCCTCCCTTCATCTGACATGACAGCTGGGACATAAAATCTGGACAGCAGAGTCTCAGCATGGCCGTGTTTCAAGTTAAGGTCACTTAACTCAGAGTACAAACTAAATCACCATCAGCCTCTTGATCATAAATGACTATTCTAGTCAAAAAATATTTTATTCTTATTTCATCTCTAAACGACCAATAAACCTGAAAATACATTTTAAACGACAAAAGTCTTCTGTAGCTTATCTGCAGGCTACTTTCCCCTCGGAAGCTAAGTATTAGCGCTACGGTCAACATTAGTATCAAATCCATAAACCTTAAGTTAGCATTTTTAGCATACTGATGTTCAGAATATGTCTCGAGTCCGCTACATTTTAATGAGCTAAATTATGCTAACAGGAAGGCTTAACTGGCATCATTTGAAATAAGCTAATACACTAGCACAGAAACTTTATGCATTTTTAGTAATAAAAAAAAAGAAGAGGCATAGCTCACTCCCTGCTAGTTACTGTAACTTGTGTCTTTTTACTATTTTAACACAAATATTAGCCGTTAGCATTGTTCAATACAACTTTTATACGCTATTTCAAGATGATACAGTAGTAAGGTAGGTGTCCTTAATTATATAAAACACATTGAATGTGTAACATATGGACCAGAGTAAAAGTTTGCCATGGACAACTTTGGCAGTGACTCAGCTTTTTTCCGTTAGCTTTACCATGCTATTCCGACTAGCACCTAGATGAGAATGTAGCTATGGCTATTCAAATATCATTTATTCACTTATTAATCGAATAATAACTTAAATGATCACTTTTCCTTCTAGTCAATGTCTACATTTTAGAAAATGTGTAACATGATGAACTCCTAAATGAAAGTCTGACACATCTAGCGATGGATCAGCTCTTTTCTGTTAGCTCAATCATGCTAGTCAGTTAAACCTTGTGTAGTTATGACGATGACATAAAATGATGATAATACTTTCCTAAACAAGTATATTTCATCTTTACCCGAGCACACTGCCCTGTTGGAAGCTTACAAACATTAGCAGCACTGGGTTAACCTGCTAGCATCTTTTACAGCCCCACAGGCAGAGAGCCAGAGGCAAACTGACAAAAGTGACACCTGCTGTAGAAAGCAAACAGCCCCACAGGACTCTGTCTCATCCTCAACTCTCTTCCACTTTTTTCTCCCCTTCTTTATTTATATTTATATCACTCTTTTTGCGAGGATGGGATATTTGTACATGGGCCCTCGATGGTGTCAGCTAACAGTCTGTGTTTAGCTGTAGAGACACAGGGTGAGGGATGGAAGGATGTATGGGGGAGATCGAGGAGTGGGGGGAGGATAGGATCCAGTGACCATATGTTGGCTATTTATTACCTCTTCCTAACTGTCGCTCCGTCTCCATCGCTACATCTTTTCATCTCATTCTAAATGGCTTCACACACATACAGAACAACGCCCCAAAGACACACAGGGAAAACCAGATTCCAGTCAACATTTCTTAAAACATACACTGAGGTTCTGTCAGCACACGCTTCAACGGCAACAACGGTATTTTTGGCTTACTTTTAAACCACAATGACACACGTGTGACTAAGTTGAGAGTTGATTTAATTTATGTGAAACCATTGATATAGAAATGTTTTTTTTTTTATGTATTGCTATTAGGTATAAAACTTTGTACCATACTGGCATAAACTCAAATTAAGAAAATGTACGTGTATGTAAAGCTAAAAAGAAAATATATACAATGTTTGCTCAAATGGTGTTGGATTGGAGATGATTGGCTGAAGTCAGCCTGATCAACATTTCAGCTGCAGCATGTTCATCCAATTACTTTTCACTCCTTAAATGGCTGCTTCAAATTCAGTGAATGCGTAAATGAAGGGGAGTAAATAAAACTATTACAGTCCATTTAAAAAAAGATAAATAAAGTAAATTAATCACAAATGGGACAGGGTATCTAGAGGAGTCCTTTATCATGTGTTCAACATGTGATGAAAATTATGGATTTTTAAAAAAATCCAGTAACAATAACACCTTGTTGAAATTTGTTTGAAAAACTCCTGATGCTGATGCTGCAGGATGATAAAGCACGTGCCCAAACTTTCTGAGAGGCTAAAGAAACCGAAAGAATCTCTCTCTCTATCTGTTTCTGTGTGTTGAGCACAACAGGAAGCTCACACTCACGGGAGTCACAAGAGAGTGCTTCGCTGCTTCCCCATGTGCGAGTGTGTTCAGGGCGAGAGAGATTGATGGGCATTCTCGCTCTCTTTCTCATTGAACATCCCCCCCCCCCTCCCTCCACCACCTAACACTGAGCTGCCATTGCCCATCCTCCACCTCTCCTGACTTCCCTCCTTCCTCCACTCACGCTGCAGTACTTTGCCTGTACTTGTTGACACACACTCACAAAGCTGAACGCAGAATATCTCAATGCAGATACATGCACACACACACACACAACATGGCCAAAAGTAAGTGGACACCTTCCATTCAGCCAGATGACCATTAACACTGATGATGCCTGGTTTCTTCCACACCAAACTGGGAAAATCATTTGTTTGCTAGCTGGATTTGTGCACTGGTATGGGGGCTCTGTCATGTTGAAACAGGATGGAACCAACACAAACGGTCAACACAAAGTTGAAAGAAGGCTATAGACTAAGAGTTTAAAGACTTTCTGCAATTTGGGGATTGACTTTATTAAGTAAATATCTGAAAACCAAAAGATTTTTCTGTTTAGCATCGAAACTTTAAAGTTTATACAGAAAAATCTAGCAGATTTAATTTTTAATAACTAAATGGTTAATGAACAGAAATTTTAAAAAAATGTACTAAAAGGCAGAGAAAGGGGTCAAACCAGCACACAGCTCTGATTTTCTTCACATGCTTTTTGAAATAGTTACTAAATAGTTTTCTCTCTGCAACCAATCCAGTAATCAACTGTTTCTGATCTGATTGCAGGATGAGCACAAATTAGCAACAACCTCTAAGTAGCAATCTTGAAGGCGTCTGCTTTGTGCTCTTTAGCATCCTGTGTGGTGATAAACTGTATTTGCAGGTCTGGACATTTATTACCTGGATACCTCCCAGATTGTAACTTTTGTGTTGTAACTGTTTAAGCAAGTTGGCGGGGGTTTCCACATACTATATTGGCCATGCATTGCATCAAATCCTGCATTGCTCTTCACTTTTTGCAAAAAATGTAACCCAGAACTTTGTTGCAAAAAGAAACAGTGCGACTCTCACTCTGCTCATCCTCTCCTTTCCCTCCTCCTGCTCCCTCTTCTCTCTTGCATCGTCTTGTCTTTCAGGCTCTTCCTTACTTTCCTGTTAGTGTGTGTGTGTGTGTGTGTGTGTGAGAGAGATAGAGAGAGTTTTCTACCCTGCAGCGTGGTTACAGATTGACTGCTGTGTGTGTGTGTGTGTGTGTGAGTGTGTGTATGAGTGTGTATGAGTGTGTGTTTGTGATGTGGTGTGGTGGAGTTTAGACCCGACGTGATAAAGTGTTGAGATAGCATCAACGGTGTGCCAGCTCTACTGTACGGCATACCAGAGCCAAGAGGCAGAGGGGGGAGGGGAGAGTCTCAGCCAACCACTGAACAGCCTGACTGTGGAAAATGTCTGCCAGCTCTCAGCCAATCAGAATGCAGATGCCTTAACTCGCTCTGTCTCCCTCAGATGAACAAACACACACACATTCAGTCAGTGTGTACTGTCCCAGCTGACCTCTCCTTACTTTGTACTTTGTGTTCAAAGTTGTGTCCAACAGATTATTTCTACAAAACAACTTTATGATGTGTTATTCTATTTTCATGACTTTTGTTTCTTATTTTCTGTTAAAAATGTTTTTAATTTGTTCTCAAAATGCTAACGTGTGTTCTCATAACATGGGAACACTTGTGTAAAAAACATAACCCATACTTATTAAATGTTTATATTATGCTGACTTACATGTATTGTTCTAAAGTAATAAAAAAAAAAGCTAGAGCTGTCAATTCATTCATTTTTTAAATCGCTGGATTCCACTTGCAAACTGCAGTCAAACGAAGCAGTCAACAGAAAATGACAAGGTATGATCTTCTGCAAACATGAAATAGAACATAGGAAACCAATAAAAAGACAATAATCAGAGAAAAGAGCAAACAGAAGCATACAGCAGCTCATTTAAAGGAACAGATGGAGCCACACTGTCATAATGATGACATGATTGTTCATGTCATTTAGACAGGAGATATCAGGAGCAGAAAGCAGCGAGGAAGCGGCAGGTGATGCAGCATTTACAGGTGTGTGTGTGTGTGTGTGTGTGTGTGTGTGTGTGTAGGAGATTTTTGTTGAAACGGATGGAAGATGGTCAGAGTTTTTCGAAAATTATGAAAAAGGGGATCAAAGGAGCGGTGATGGAGGGATGACGGCCATGCTGCGTAAAGAACGAAAATATGGGGATGGTGTAACAGAAGCAAGGCGTGAAAGAAAGAAAGAAAAATGAAAGATAAGAAAAAGAAAGAAAGAAAAATGAAAGAAAGAAAGAAAGAAAAATTAAAGATAAGAAAAAGAAAGAAAGAAAAATGAAAGATAAAAAACAGAAAGAAAGATAAAAAACAGAAAGAAAAAAAAGTGAAAGATAAGAAAAAGAAAGAAAAAGAAAGAAAGAAAAATGAAAGATAAAAAACAGAAAGATTAAAAACAGAAAGAAAGAAAGAAAAATGAAAGAAAGCGCGGCAGGCAGAGCGATGAGGTTTGTTTGTTTTTTTCGACAGCCGGCAGAAAAAAAGGATGGAGGGCTTGATGGATGGATGGATGGATGGAAGGAGGGAGGAGCATATTTACCCGTCCTTTTTTTTTCGTAAAGCAACGTTCGTTCGTTCGTTCGCTCGTGTCTCGAAGGGCGGGGCGGGAGGGGGCGGGGTTTGGTGTGTGTGTGTTGCTGCAACCTCTGCTCACACTGCAGGGGGAGAGCACAGAGAGACAGTCAGTGACACACACAAACACAAACACAAACACCTATCACAAAGAATTACACACAGTTCATATAAACAACATAAAAAATGTAGCGTGCAATGCAAAGGGAAGCATCATACTAATACACACACAATCTGAACATCAAGTGTAAACAAAACACACACACACACACACACACACACACACACAATGAATCCCTGCCGTGACGTACAGAGGTCACCGGTAGTTTGTGTTGATATTATCACTGCGGTAAGATAACGGTTAGTGCACAAGAAGTAACACAAACTGTGTCCCAGTGCATCATGGGTAACACAAAGATACCTGCTATCTGTTGTAAGTGGGGCAAAGTCAGATAAAAAAAAAAAGAGTGTAAAAAAATGAACTATAGTTGAGGCTTTTTTAAAATAAAAACAAATTTTATTTTTTTATACCTTTTTGAGGTTAAAGTATCTATGAAGAGACGAAGCATGACTCTTTAAGAAGGTGTTGTACAAAATGCTGAAAACAGAAAGTGATACATGTGAGTCTTAGTGCGGGAGAAGAGAAATCAAACTACACAGGTGTGTAGTTGTGACCCTGCAGATTCGTAATTAAGGAAGAAAGCGTTTGATAATTGTCAGAAACACTGACAATAACTTATAATATATCTTAGAATAAACACAATGATAACACAAGGTGATGAATCACATTTGTGTTCAAAGTTGTGGTGATTGGACAAAACTGCATGGACTCAGATTCTGCAGCAATTGGGTAAACTTGCTTTAACATTTGCAAACACAGCATTGCACCTTCCTTAATATTTCTTATAATATTCTTACTGCTGTATGTGTTTTATACGATATCTTTGCAGCCTTCTTAGAACCTTTGCATAGTCATTTGAACAGGAATGTGGTGTGAAATACAAAAGAACAAAAGTCCACTTTAGCTTGTGTTAAACTGTTAATAAGTGATTTATTCCTCTTCTGGATGATGCTGCTTAAGGTTTGAATTTATCCCATATTGTTCGGGCATAAGTTTATAGTCCTTCAAAAGAAACTACAAAGCCTGCCCTGCTTTGTGCCCTGCATGTTTTATATTAAATAAATATTGTTTTCAAATCTCAATTAATGCCAATGTACTGGAGAAGAAAGACGCAAAAAAGTTTGATGTCATAAAGAAAAGGTCAGCGTGGCTTATGTTGTTTAAAAAAAAAAAAATGAGGTAAATGCTGTGTTGTGTTAATACGACAGCTGAAAAGGAGAAGAAGAGACAAAAGGTGATGTGAAGTGTAAACAGGAGCTAAGCTGAGCTAAAGACAGCGTGGAGCTCCTGATGGAGACATGACGAGGGAGGGGGGGGGGGGGGGGGGCTGAGCATCAGTGCTGCACAAAGACGATAATCTGCTGCTGCTGTTAGACTGAACGAACTGACGGAGGGAGGGATGGAGGAAGGAAAGAGGAAGAGACAAAAAAAATGTAACGGGAAAGAAGTTAAAAGAGACGGTGGCAGGATGAGGCGATGCAACAGGCTGCAAAGCATTGTGGAAGTATTTACAGAAGGATGGATGGATGGATGGATGGATGAGAGATAGAGGGATGATGGATGAGGAGGAAAGAGAGAGAGGGGGATGGAAAACAGAGAAAGATTAAGAGCTTAGAGGGTTGGTAAGACTAATTAGGAGGTAACTGAGGATGGAGGGAGAGAGGAGGAGAGAGATGAAGAGGAGGAATGAGGTGATGGATAAAAGAGGAGGGGGGAATATGTCAGAAATGTCCAAATAAAGCATTAATAAGTCAAAACTGTTTCTAATTGCTCTCCCTGTTGTACAGAATTGTACCTTCAATCTTGACACTTTAAATATAATAAGCATCGTCCCCTGTGTCTTGAATCAGGAGCTTAAAAACCTTTTCTGTGTCTGCCGCTGACGTGCTGTCGTCAGTGTTGTGGGAGATAGAGGAGGTGTAAGCTGATACAGGGAGGTGCCACCGCTCCCACCTAACCCAGGGTTTATCACCATGTTCTCCCTCCACCACACAAAGCTCCCGCTAAGCCAGCAGCTAATAAACTAGCCCTCGCTAACTCACTTTAGCTTTGTTCTGACAGGGCCTGTTGCATTGTTTTGTAGCTTTGTAGTGCTAAAAAGGCTCCAGATGCAGCTTAAAGCGGCGCTAAATCTGATAGAAAGAGCTGCTAATGTCTTGATAATGGATTAGACTTGTAAAGATAAATTGCACGAAAGTCCGGTTGGTGCAAGAGGCTGTGGTCCTCAAGGCGTGCGGCCCGGGTTAGAATCCAATCTGTGACTCCTTCCCCACATGTCACTCCCCAGTCTCTCTCCCTGATTTATGACTCCATCCACTGTCCTATCTCTAATTTAAAGGCATGAAAGGCAAAAAAAAAAATCTAACTTTGCTGGAAGAGGAAGCTGATTTCAAAAAGGAAGCATCATTTCAAACAATCACACAACGACATGATGAATTGATCAAACATGCAGTTAACAAACACTCCGAAGTTTCGTTCTTTTGTTTGTGCAGCCTTCAAGTTTTTTTCAAGAAGTCTAACTAGGATTCACAAGTCATGAAACATTAACCAGCAGTGGTGTCGGTGAGTGCTGGTTAGTGTCTGTTACAGTGTAACTGGGTTAACTGGGAATAAACAGGAGGAATGACGGTGCAGAACCTGAGAACGGCGTGTGGATGAAAAGATGCTTCCAAGTGTGAAAGCAGGCCGGCGGCCATCAGAGCGCCTGTAACATTACTGGCGGTAAAAATAACCCGCCGAGCAGGATGAGGAATGTGTGTGTGTGTGTGTGTGTGTGTGTGTGTGTGTGTGTGTGTGTGTGTGTGGAAGAATGCTGCTCTGGTTTTGGTTGACAGGCAAGAACAAGTGTAGAGAGCCTGGAGGAGGCAAGGGAGGGGAGAGGAAGCAAGGGAGGAAAGGAGATGCAACAAGAGAGAAAAGGTGAAAAGTTAGCAGAAGAAACTACAGATGAGGAGAGAAAGAAGGAAAGGAAACAAGAGGGGAGGAGGGGTAAAAGATGAGAGGGAACATGACGGTAGAGGAGAGGAAATAAGGGGAAATTGAAACAAGAGAAGAAAGGACGCAAAATAGCAGGAGACATACAAGGAGAGGACACAAGGAGATGAAATGGGAGGGGAGAAAACAAGCAAGGAGATAATGAAGGAGAAGAAATTGAGGGTAGGAGAGAGGAATAAAGGATACAAGAGAGGACACAGTACGAGGAAAAGGAATCAATTTAGGAATAGGAATCAAGAGAGAGGAGGTGGAAACAAGATATGATGGCAAATGATGAGAGAAAACAAAGGAGGAAAGGAGACAAGAGAGAAGAGGAGAGGAGAGGAGGAAAGACTTCACACTCATTTACAGGAAATGGTGCTTGATTTCAATATTTCACAATCCACACAGATACAGCATGGATAGAGCCGGGCAAGCGAGGATTAAGAGAATGGAGGAGAGAAAGAGAGAAGGGGGCGGAGTCAGCACTCTGACTGCAACAAAAAAGGAAGTGAGAGAAGAAGAGGAAAGCAGCGGGCGTCTTGTCAGAGAGAGAATCCAGTCAGACCAGACGAGCCGCTCCTGCAGGCGCTCACTAAACTCTGCCTTGATTGGCCGTCTGCCCACCACCCTCTGTGTCACCTGGCAGCTGATTGGCTGTTTGAGCCTGTGGCCCTGGCAGAACGCCCGAAGGACGTGAACACCTCTTTCTCTCTCTCTCTCTCTATATCGTTCTGTGTGAGTGTGTGAGCATCCTTATCGACTGTTCAAACACACGAGATGAGTCAGAACACGCAGTCACTGTTAACGTTTGTGTTCAAGTCTCATCATGTGATCAGTGACATCAAAGACACGCCATCACATCCTTTTATTAACGGTCGTGCTGCAGAGTTTTCTGAGATGCTTCGTCATGACTTACAAGACCCTTCGCATGTTTTACACCTCATTTATGATGCTGTTAAATCCTGTATGGCGACTTTAAAACTGTTAAAGAATCAATACGAGACAAGAACAATCCACTGAATAGGAAATCTTTTTGTGTTTTCAAAAATGTTCTAAGTTCAGTTGATAACGTTTTGATAAACACCCTGCACAAAGATCCCTGAAAAAAAAACACAAAAAAAGCTGCAGTTCACCTGACATACCAGTAGTTGGCGGTGTTACTTTCTAGTAAATGACACATGCATGCTCACACACTCTCTCTTCTACAGAGCGGTGAGGTGTAAAAATTAAAAAAAATGGCTATTGCACAAATGTTTATGAAGAGGTGGGGTTGCTACAAGTCACTAATCTACAAGAATCAAATGTCAACTGGGAGTGAGCTGCACAGACTCGGATGTCCACCACTGTTGTAGTCCATCAACTCAAGGTGGACTATCGACTGGAAGCATGATGTACCTGTGTGAAAATGTCCACATTTTCAGGGGAACATTATATGTCCAGTGAGGGAGACGATGCCATCTTTAATAGTTTGGAACCTGTTTTCAAAACTTTCTGTTTGCAGGCACCCAAAAACGCTGTTGTCATGTAAACTAACAGGCAAAATGTGACACAAGGTTATTGTTTACAGCTGAAATCGTTGTTGTGTAAACAGGGCCTAAAAGTCAATGCAAAGATGCAAACGGTGGCAAAAATATCAACGATGGCCACATAGGTTAAATACTGAAATGTCAAATTCAGTGATAACATTGCAAGAATAAAGTTATGACGTCCCAATTGTTATTTCTAAAAAGAAATGTATCTGTTTTCTGACTCGTCTCTCGAACTGCTTGTGCACAGACTGGGTTTTGTTTTTGTCAGAAAGAAACTGTGTGCTGCTTCGCTCCATCATGACACTGCAGTATTACTTCCTGTTTAGAGTGCGGCCTGATTCCTCAAATGTTCATGGGAAAGACCAAAAAAAAAAGAAAAGTCTGCAAAAATTATTATCAGCTGACTTTTTATAAACCTCATTCACTGTCATCGTCCTCCTCCTCCTCCCTCGCCTCCTCCGCTCTTCTGTAATTACAGCCACAGTGGTAGTGGAGGGGTGGGGTGGGGGGGGCAATAAGTCAGAGCAGGGGGTCTCTGTCAACGTGTGGAGCAGCTGTCTCACACACACACACACACACACACACACACACACACACACACACGTTAACAGGTGTCAGAGACAGCCAACGACCTCTGCTCTCTCCTCTGTGAGGCCTCTATTCATTCGGAGCACGCTAACAGATGCTAACCTGGACGTGCTACATCACTGTGTGTGTGTGTGTGTGTGTGTGTGTGTGTGGAGCAGACACATTTGTTTCCTCGTCTTGCGCCCTCTCTGTTTCTGACTCACTTAAAGCTTCATTCAGCCTCAAATCACCAGATGCTAACCTGGAAAACACACACACACACGCGCACACACGTGCACACACACACACACACACACACAAGCTCCTGCCAAACACTTGTGCTGCTGCTACTTTCACCAGTGTGTGTGTGTGTTCACCGGGACAGCAGTCAGCAGATGTTAACCATACTGTATATTTATATATATATACTATACATAAGTATATTCGCACACACTTCTTTTTCTTTTAACGTCAGAGAAATATTCTCTTTGTACTCATTTAACAAACACGCATGATCAATAAATTGAACGTATTCTTTGTTTCATGATCACTCTTAAATTCTGTCTATAGGATCCTGAATTCTGTCCGTGGATCAGATTTTGGAAGTTGGATATACAATCATTCAAACACCTCATGGTCAGAGGTTGGGTGTGTCATTTTCACAAAGGGGAAAGTAAAATCCCTTCAAAATGTGTTACTACCTACCACATCTCGTGTGACTTCATGACTTCTCTGTCCTGCATGAACTAACACTTTTAATCCTCTTTTTTTTTTTTAAGGGGGGGAAATGCATGAAAATTGTGGGTGCTCTAAAGTTGAGTACAGTGTTGTGTACAGGTGTCTTTTTAAATGCAGGATTTTTTTGTTCCATGCATAAAGTCCAGGATCTTCTGAACGATTACAGCAGGTTACGGTTAATCTTTCAGAGCTTTCTCTCCTCTTCCTCCTCTCAACGTTTGAGTTTCATTTTCTTTGTTTAAAAGAATAAAAAGTCAAAGAGTTGTCCAGTGTGGCTACAGAACTATCTGTCCTCTTTCTGTTCCGTTTTTGTGTGTCCTCCTCTCTCCATCACTTCTCCATCCCTCCGTGCAGGAGTCACACCCTCCTCCTCCTCCTCCTCCATCATCTTCCAGCAGTTGTCTCTCTCTGCTCAACAAGCGACACATTCATCCTCTACACAGCTCAAATACTCCATAAATCCACACACACACACACACACACACACACAGCAGCTGGCACGCACACACACACACACACACACAGTCTGAGTATCTGCTAACACAATCAAGAGTGTGTGCACGTGTGTGTAAATGTGTGTGTGGGGGTATGAAAGGCAAACACACACACGCAGAGTCGACATATTTGCAGGCTGACAGAAAGTGGTGTGTGTTGGAAAGAAGAAGTGGGAGGGAGGGACACACACACACACACACACACACACACACACACACACACACACACACACACACACACACACACACACACACACACACACACACACACACACACACACACACACACACACACACACACACACACACACACACACACACACACACACACACACACACACACACACACACACACACACACACACACACACACACACACACACACACACACACACACACACACACACACACACACACACACACACACACACACAAACACACACACACACACACACACACAGCTGGCCACATCCATAACACAGTGTGTCCTCGGCTTGTGCAGGGCACAGGCTGCTGTTATCCTTCAGACTCAATGAAAGACATCAATTGCTTTGTTTAACGTCGACGATCTTGTTTTCATGATCGTGGAAAGCCAGAATCCTAGCAGAAGTCGAATCTTGATTAATTGCCCAGCACTACCTGACACTGTGTCACAAAAGTCTAACGGATGTTAAATTCTTCACAACATTGCATCCAAATCTGTCAAACCAAACTCTACAAAATATAGTAATTTCAGCATCCTTTGGATCCATTTACATCAATGAAATGAGCTAAATCTTCATATTGTGATGTCTGACTCCTGGCGTAAGCCTCATTCTGATGTACATATTTTGAAGGGGAAATATTTCCAGGTTGCATGTCAAACTTGTGCTAGCAGCACGATGGATAAATTCACCTCCATTTTTTTGTTATTTAAGGTATCAAAAGTCCATTGATGACTAATTTAACAAACCATGAGATGAAGTCGTCTTCTAATAGTTTCAGCTCTGTAACGACAGCATGGCCACCATCGAAGGTAAAGACTCAGAATGTCCTAATGGGTTACTGCTGATGCTTTCTGATACTTTACATATAAATAAATAAAGGCTTTAATCAAAAAGAGCCATAGTTGTGTTACTTTGAAGACAGATTTTTTTGCATTCTGTTTGTAAAGAAGGCTGGGAACTCTGCACGAGACGATGCAATGATGTGAAAAATGTCCTTCATCTGTTAATAATGTTTGAACAGAGAGAGAAAACCTCCTCCTCCTCCTCCTCCTCCTGAAGTTACAACAACAATAGAAGCTGGGTGTGACTCCTCCTGTCCCTCCTCCTTCTTCTCCTCCTCTTTTCTTTCTCTCCATCTCTCTCTGTATGCAAACTAAACCCTCACAGCTCTTTCATCACCTGAAATACTGGATGACTGTGCGTGTGTGTATGTGTGTGTGCTGAATGAGTCCAAAGCTCAAACCGGCTTTGGCGTGTAGGAGCATGCCGTGGGGCCTCAAGGCGACACACACACACACACACACACACACACACACACACACACACAGTGAGTCTTTCTGGTTAAAGTCTGTTTTCACTTTAAATCAATGACAAGATAAAAATCTGACACACATTAACAGTGTGTTGTTGCATCAATAAATAACGAAAGAATCACAGCTCATCTCTTCAGACACAAACACACACAGTCAAAGTTGGAGAAAGCAAGATGGAGAGATTAAGAGCAGCACATTGAGAAAATGAGCCAAAGAGAACAAGAAAAGTGGGAAAAAGAGGCGGTATAAAGAGAAAGGGCGGTTAAATGTGTAAATAAGAAGAGAAGAATGAAAAAATGTGAAGAGAATGACAAATAGTTTTAGACAAAGAGCTGGAAGAAATAAACAACTTCTAAATTTAAGATAGTGAACTTAAAATCAAGATAAAATCTTGTTAAGTCACACATTTATCTTCCTTTTTCAAAGACAGGGGCCTACATTACCCACAATGCAACTCAACAGCTATAAACTCTATCAGAAATCTGGGTGTTAGTTCAGTAGCCGCTACTGTGGCCAAGAGGAGAAAAAAGTGTAGAGGCTCATTTCATCCCAAGTCTCAGCAACTGATTCTGACTCAAGTGACATCACTGGAGTCATTTAACACATACGCAGTAATCTTTTTTTTTTTAAATCTTGAAATGCACACTAAGCAGCAGAGAACTAAAAGAGACATACAGTAGCAAACTCTGGGGCTGAAAAATGAAGTCAATTTAAAAGTGCGTAACGCTGCAGTTCCGCAAGTGGCCACTAGAGGATGAATCCAAAAGTGAGTCAGTGCCCTTAAAGCCCCATGTTACGTCCATCTTTACAGCAAAAATAAACATTTACAGACTGGCATAAAAAAACAGTTTTGGTCTCTATGGCTCATTTCCCTTTACACAGCTCCCCTGTTCACATTACATCAAGGCTTAAAGGTGGGCAGAATTAGGGGTGTGGCCTCTTTGACTGACAGATGAGGGCTGCTAGGTGTCACCAACTAATGTTGTCAACGTCTGGTGCTGTGACTGTGCTGCTGCAGCCTTTTGGAGATTCTTTCATGCAAATAACAGACGAACAATCTCTCTCGCCGTGCGCTTTATTGTTATGTATTAACAGACAGTCCTACAAGTCTGAGCTCCATTCTTTCTGCCAATGAAATTGTAGCATTACGTTAGCACTAAGTAGCACGTACGTGTGTCAACGCTCACCATACCTGACTTCATAGTTTGTTCACTGACTCCTTCCTCTTTATCATCACTTCTGGTTTAAAAAAAAAACAGACGGCAACAACTGAAGAGATGGAACCATTGGGTGATGTGATGGTAACTATACCCCGACTGTTTTATACAGTTTATTGAAGTTAGACATAACATTGCAATGACATTATTAGTTAAAAAGCAGAGAAAGTCCCTCTCTTTCTCCATAATAGCCATCTTTGTGTGTTAGAAGAAAAAAGCCACACACACGCTCACACGGATGATGGCGGTCAACTAAGTCTTGACTCCCTCGTCCCTTTTCTTTTCTCATGCTCTCCATCTTATCTCACTCTTCTCTCGTTTTCTTCCTCTCCATCCCTCCGTCTCACTCACCCTCTATCTCTCTCTCTTTAGACAAAGTACAAGGCCACACGCTCGGCCTATCAGAGTTCTCCCTGTCTGCAACCCTCCCTTCCCACATTGGACAGCTGTGTCCGTGTGTGTGTGTGTGTGTGTGTGTGTGTGTGTGTTAGAAATTTGAACAGCTGTTTTTCGCCGTGGAGACCAACTTTTTCCAGTTTGGACCAGCTGAACTTCACCTGACATAAAAAAAATGACTTCAGTTCAGCCTCCTTTCCTTCATCCCTCTTTTATCTCCTTTCTTTCCTCCTTCTCATTTTCTTTGTCCCCTTTCCCTCCTTCCTTGTCACCTTCCTTCCTTCCCTTTTCTCTTCTGTCTTCATTCGTCTTTTGCTCGCTTGCTCTATTGTGTCCTTTTCTTTCTTCCTTCTTCTCTCCATCTTTGTCTCCTTGCTTTCCTTCTTTCTCTTCTTCCTTTCTCCTTCCCTTTTGTGTGTTGCTTCCTTTCCCTTTCCCTCTCATCTCCTTTCCTTCCCTATTCTCTCATTTGAGTCTTCTTTCCTTCCTTTCTTCCCTATCAGCTTTGCTTGTGTTCCTCATCTCTCTCTGTCCTTCCACACTTGTTTTGTCCCTAATGATCTTCCACGCCTTTTCTTATTCCCCTAACCCACTGCTTCCTTTGCTCCTTCCCTTGAACACGCACGCAAACCCACACATGCACAAGCTAACAGTGTGTTCTCTTTGTGATGCAGGGACAAAATGGCGTTCGCTCCCGCCAGAAAAAACTTTTTTACAGCATCTTTAACACACAGGGTGCAAAGGGCTGCTTGAGATAAAACAGTTAATGTGTTACTGACACACACACACACACACACACACACACACACACACACACAGGGATAAACTCTGACAAAGTCCAACTCTTAAAGCACCACTGATCTCTTTTATCTTCCATCATCCCCCTGCTGTCTCTTATCTGTGTC